>NW_027554072.1:0-128051 GCF_045843805.1 Urocitellus parryii
AAAAGTTTCATGTTTAGGTTTCACTCTGTTTTCTCCTATATGGATACATGTTTTTGGAACTCAAAATCAAACACGGTTTGTGCTAGCTCTTTGAAACTTTGGCACAATAATGTAGTTCCAAGTTCTATCGCTATGGTTTGTGTCCTATTGAAGTAGGCCCAAGCAGAGACTGACGAGAATCACTTTCATTGAAAGGGGTTGCCAAGCTTCCAAAAACTGCGAGTTTCCTTAAATCTCAGCAAACATTTTTTCAGCCAATCTTGATGATACTTGCAGGTAATGATCATTACACCATCGCACTTGGCTCACAAAATGTCGTTCTTCTAGGTTAAAACCGTTCCTTTGCAGTAACCGTTTTCATGTTTAGGTTTCACTCTGTTTTCTCCTATATGGATACAAGTCGTTGGAACTCGAAATCAAACACGGTTTGTGCAAGCTCTTTGAAACTTGGCACAATAATGTAGTTCCAAGTTCTATCGCTATGGTTTGTGTCCCATTGAAGAAGCCCCAAGCAGAGACTGACGAGAATCACTTTCATTGAAAGGGGTTGCCAAGCTTCCAAAAAACTATGAGTTTCCTGAAATCTCAGCAAACATTTTTTCACCCAATCTTGATGATACTTGCAGGTAATGATCAGTACACCAATCCCAGTTGGCTCACCAAATTCTTTCTTCTAGGTTAAACCGTTCCTTTGCAGTAACCGTTTTCATGTTTAGGTTTCACTCTGTTTTTCTCCTATATGGAAACATGTAGTTGGAACTCTAAATCAAACACGGTTTGTGCTAGCTCTTTGAAATTTGGCACAATAATGTAGTTCCAAGTTCTATCGCTATGGTTTGTGTCCTATTGAAGTAGCCCCATGCACAGACTGACGAGAATCACGTTAATTGAAAGGGGTTGCCAAGCTTCCAGAGAACTGCGAGTTTCCTGAAATCTCAGCAAACATTTTTTCACCCAATCATGATTATACTTGCACGTAATGATTCAGTACACCAATCCCACTTGGCTCACAAAATTTCGTTTTTCTAGGTTAAACCGTTCCTTTGCAGTACCGTTTTCATGTTTAGGTTTCACTATGTTTTCTCCTATATGGATACATCTAGTTGGAACTGTAAAATCAAACACGGTTTGCGCTACCTCTTTGAAACTTGACACAATAATCTAGTTCCAAGTTCTATCACTATGGTTTGTGTCCTATTGAAGTTGCCCCAAGCAGAGTCTGAAGAGAATCACTTTCATTAAAAAGGGTTGTCAAGCTTCCAAAAATTTGGAGTTTCCGGAAATCTCAGGAAACATTTTTTCACCCAATCTTGATGATGCTTCCATTTAATGATCAGCCCACCAATACCACTTGACTCAACAAATTTCGTCTTCCAGGTTAAAACATTCCTTTGCAGTAACCGTTTTCATGTTTAGGTTTCACTCTGTTTTCTCCTATATGGATACATGTAGTTGGAACTCTAAATCAAACACGGTTTGTTCTAGCTCTTTGAAACTTGGCACAATAATGTAGTTCCAAGTTCTATCGCTATGGTTTGTGTCCTATTGAAGAAGCCCCAAGCAGAGACTAACGAGAATCACTTTCATTGAAAGGGGTTGCCAAGCTCCAAAAAACTGCGAGTTTTCTGAATCTCAGCAAACATTTTTTCAACCAAACTTGATGATACTTGCAGGTAATGGTCAGTACACCAATCCCACTTGGCTCACCAAATTTCAGTCTTCTAGGTTAAACCGTTCCTTTTCAGTAACCGTTTCATGTTTAGGTTTCACTCTGTTTCTCCTTTATGGATACATGTAGTTGGAACTCTAAACCAACCATGGTTTGTGCTAGCTCTTTGAAACTTGGCACAATAATGTAGATCCAAGTTGTATAGCTATGGTTGGTGTCCTATTAAAGTACCCCCAAGCAGAGACTGACGAGAATCACTTTCGTTGAAAGGGTTGCTAAACTTCAAAAATAGGAGTTTCCGGAAGTCTCAGGAAACATTTTTCAACCAATCTTGATGATATTTCCATTTAATGATCAGCCCACCAATCCCACTTTGCTCACCAAATTTCTTTCTTCTTGGTTTAACTGTTCCTTTGTAGTAACCGTTTTTATGTTTAGGTTTCACTCTGTTTTCTCCTATATGGATACATGTAGTTGGAACCCTAAATCAAACACGGTTTCTGCTAGCTCTTTGAACTTGGCACAATAAAGTAGTTCCAAGTTCTATCGCTATACTTTGTGTCCTATTGAAGTAGCCCCCAAGCAGAGACTGACGAGAATCACTTTCATTGAAAGGGGTTGCCAAGCTTCCAAAAAAACTACGAGTTTTCCTGAAAACTCAGCAAACATTTTTTCACCCAATCTTGATGATACTTGCAGGTCATGATCAGTACACCAATCCCACTTGGCTCACCAAATTTCATTCTTCTAGGTTAAACCGTTCCTTTGCAGTAACCGTTTTCATGTTTAGGTTTCATTCTGTTTTCTCCTATATGGATACATGTAGTTGGAACTCTAAATCAAACACGGTGTGTGCTAGCTCTTTGAAACTTGGCAGAATAATGTAGTTCCAAGTTGTATCGCTATGGTTTGTGTCCTGTTGAAGTAGCCCGAAGCAGAGACTTACGAGAATCACTTTTATTGAAATGGTTTGCCAAGCTTCCAAAAAACTGCGAGTTTCCTGAAATCTCAGCAAACATTTTTTCACCCAATCTTGATGATACTTGCAGGTAGTGATCAGTACATGAATCCCACATGGCACACCAAATTTCGTTCTTCTAGGTTAAACCGTTCCTTTGGCAGTAACCCGTTTTCATGTTTAGGTTTCAATCTGTTTTCTCCTATATGAATACATGTAGTTGGAACTCTAAATCAAACACGGTTTGTTCTAGCTCTTTGAAACTTGGCACAATAAAGTAGTTCCAAGTTCTATCACTACGGTTTGTGTCCTATTGAAGTAGCCCCAAGCAGAGACTGACGAGAATCACTTTCATTGAAAGGGGTTGCCAAGCTTCCAAAACACTGCGAGTTTCCTGAAATCTCAGCAACATTTTTTCACCAATCTTGATGATACTTCCATTAAATGATCAGCCCACCAATCCCACCCTGGCTCACCAAATTTCGTTCTTCAAGGTTAAACCGTTCCTTTGCAGTAACCGTTTTCATGTTTAGGTTTTCACTCTGTTTTCTCCTATATGGATACAAGTCGTTGGAACTCGAAATCAAACACGGTTTGTGCAAGCTCTTTGAAACTTGGCACAATAATGTAGTTCCAAGTTCTATCGCTATGGTTTGTGTCCCATGAAGAAGCACCAGGAGAGACTGACGAGAATCACTTTCATTGAAAAGGGGTTGCCAAGCTTCCAAAAAACTACGAGTTTCCTGAAATCTCAGCAAACATTTTTTCACCCAATCTTGATGATTACTTGCAGGTAATGATCAGTACACCAATCCCAGTTGGCTCACCAAATTTCTTTCTTCTAGGTTAAACCGTTCCTTTGCAGTAACCGTTTTCATGTTTAGGTTTCACTCTGTTTTCTCCTATATGGATACATGTAGTTGGAACTCTAATCAAACACGGTTTGTGCTAGGCTCTTTGAAACTTGGCACAATAATGTAGTTCCAAGTTCTATCGCTATGGTTTGTGTCCTATTGAAGTAGCCCCATGCACAGACTGACGAGAATCACGTTCATTGAAAGGGGTTGCCAAGCTTCCAGAGAACTGCGAGTTTCCTGAAATCTCAGCAAACATTTTTTTCACCCAATCATGATTATACTTGCACGTAATGATCAGTACACCAATCCACTTGGCTCACAAAATTTCGTTTTTCTAGGTTAAACCGTTCCTTTGCAGTAACCGTTTTCATGTTTAGGTTTCACTATGTTTTCTCCTATATGGATACATCTAGTTGGAACTATAAATCAAACACGGTTTGCGCTACCTCTTTGAAACTTGACACAATAATCTAGTTCCAAGTTCTATCACTATGGTTTGTGTCCTATTGAAGTTGCCCCAAGCAGATTTCTGAAGAGAATCACTTTCATTAAAAGGGGTTGCCAAGCTTCCAAAAATCTAGGAGTTTCGGAAATCTCAGCAAACATTTTTTCACCCAATCTTGATGATGCTTCCATTTAATGATCAGCCCACAATACCACTTGACTCACCAAATTTCGTTCTTCCAGGTTAAAACATTCTTTGCAGTAACCGTTTTCATGTTTAGGTTTCACTCTGTTTTCTCCTATATGGATACATGTAGTTGGAACTCTAAATCAAACACGGTTTGTTCTAGCTCTTTGAAACGTGGCACAATAATGTAGTTCCAAGTTCTATCGCTATGTTTTGTGTCCTATTGAAGAAGCCCCAAGCAGAGACTAACGAGAATCACTTTCATTGAAAGGGTTGCCAAGCTTCCAAAAAACTGCGAGTTTTCTGAAATCTCAGCAAACATTTTTTCACCCAAACTTGATGATACTTGCAGGTAATTGTCAGTACACCAATGCCACTTGGCTCACCAAATTTCATTCTTCTAGGTTAAACCGTTCCTTTTCAGTAACCGTTTTCATGTTTAGGTTTCACTCTGTTTTCTCCTTTATGGATACATGTAGTTGGAACTCTAAACCAACCATGGTTTGTGCTAGCTCTTTGAAACTTGGCACAATAATGTAGATCCAAGTTGTATAGCTATGGTTGGTGTCCTATTGAAGTACCCCCAAGCAGAGACTGACGAGAATCACTTTCGTTGAAAGGGGTTTGCTAAACTTCAAAAATAGGAGTTTCCGGAAATCTCAGGAAACATTTTTCAACCAATCTTGATGATACTTCCATTTAATGATCAGCCCACCAATCCCACTTTGCTCAACAAATTTCTTTCTTCTTGGTTTAACTGTTCCTTTGTAGTAACCGTTTTTTATGTTTAGGTTTCACTCTGTTTTCTCCTATATGGATACATGTAGTTGGAACCCTAAATCAAACACGGTTTCTGCTAGCTCTTTGAAACTTGGCACAATAAAGTAGTTCCAAGTTCTATCGCTATACTTTGTGTCCTATTGAAGTAGCCCCAAGCAGAGACTGACGAGAATCACTTTCATTGAAAGGGGTTGCCAAGCTTCAAAAAAACTACGAGTTTCCTGAAAACTCAGCAAACATTTTGTCACCCAATCTTGATGATACTCGCAGGTCATGATCAGTACACCAATCCCACTTGGCTCACCAAATTTCATTCTTCTAGGTTAAACCGTTCCTTTGCAGTAACCGTTTTCATGTTTAGGTTTCACTCTGTTTTCTCCTATATGGATACATGTAGTTGGAACTCTAAATCAAACACGGTGTGTGCTAGCTCTTTGAAACTTGGCAGAATAATGTAGTTCCAAGTTGTAATCGCTATGGTTTGTGTTCTGTTGAAGTAGCCTGAAGCAGAGACTTACGAGAATCACTTTTATTTGAAATGGGTTGCCAAGCTTCAAAAAACTGCGAGTTTCCTGAAATCTCAGCAAATATTTTTTCACCCAATCTTGATGATACTTGCAGGTAGTGATCAGTACATGAATCCCACATGGCACACCAAATTTCGTTCTTCTAGGTTAAAACCGTTCCTTTGCAGTAACCGTTTCATGTTTAGGTTTCAATCTGTTTTCTCCTATATGAATACATGTTGTTGGAACTCTAAATCAAACACGGTTTGTTCTAGCTCTTTGAAACTTGGCACAATAAAGTAGTTCCAAGTTCTATCACTACGGTTTGTGTCATATTGAAGTAGCCCCAAGCAGAGACTGACGAGAATCACTTTCATTGAAAGGGGTTGCCAAGCTTCAAAACACTGCGAGTTTCCTGAAATCTCAGCAAACATTTTTTCACCAATCTTGATGATACTTCCATTTAATGATCAGCCCATCAATCCCACTTGGCTCACCAAATTTCGTTCTTCAAGGTTTAAACCGTTCCTTTGCAGTAACCCGTTTTCATGTTTAGGTTTCACTCTGTTTTCTCCTATATGGATACATGTTGTTGGAATTCTAAATCAAACACGGTTTGTGCTAGCTCTTTGAAACTTGGCACAATTAATGTAGTTCCAAGTTCTATCGCTATGGTTTGTGTCCTATTGAAGTAGCCCCAAACAGAGACTGACGAGAATCACTTTCATTGAAAGGGGTTGCCAAGCTTCCAAAAACTGCGAGTTTTCCTCAAATCTCAGCAAACATTTTTTCCAGCCAATCTTGATGATACTTGCAGGTAATGATCAGTACATAAATCCCACTTGGCACACCAAATTTCGTTCTTCTAGGTTAAACGTTCCTTTGCAGTAACCGTTTTCATGTTTAGGTTTCACTCTGTTTCTCCTATATGGATACATGTAGTTGGAACTCTAAATCAAACACGGTTTGTGCTAGCTCTTTGAAACTTGGCACAATAATGTAGTTTCAAGTTCTATCGCTATGGTTTGTGTCCTTTTGAAGAAGCCACAAGCAGAGACTGACGAGAATCACTTTCATTGAAAGGGGTTGCCAAGCTTCCAAAAACTGTGAGATTCCTGAAATCTCAGCAAACATTTTTTCACCCAATCTTGATGATTCTTCCATTTTATGATCAGCCCACCAATACCACTTGGGTCACCAAATTTCGTTCTTCTAGGTTAAACCGTTCTTTGCAGAACCGTTTTCATGTTTAGGTTTCACTCTGTTTTCTCTATATGGATACATGTAGTTGGAACTCTAAATCAAAAACGGTTTGTGCTAGCTCCTAAAAACATGGTACAATAATGTAGTTTCAAGTTCTATCGCTATGGTTTGTGTCCTATGGAAGAAGCCCCAAGCAGAGACTGACGAGAATCACTTTCATTGAAAGGGGTTGCCAAACTTCAAAAATAGGAGTTTCCGGAAATCTCAGCAAACATTTTTTCAACCAATTTGGATGATACTTCCATTTAATGATCAGCCCACCAATCCCAGTTGGCTCACCAAATTTTCGTTCTTCTAGGTTAAACCGTTTCTTTCCAGTAACCATTTTCATGTTTAGGTTTCACTCTGTTTCTCCTATATGAATACATGTAGTTGGAACTCTAAATCAAACACGGTTTGTTCTAGCTCTTTGAAACTTGGCACAATAAAGTAGTTCCAAGTTCTATCGCTATGGTTTGTGTCCTATCGAAGTAGCCCCAAGCAGAGACTGACGAGAATCACTTTCATTGAAAGGGGTTGCCAAGCTTCCAAAAAAACTGCGAGTTTTCTGAAATCTCAGCAAACATTTTTTCACCCAATCTTGATGATGCTTCCATTAATGATCAGCCCACCAATTCCCACTTGGCTCACCAAATTTCGTTCTTCTAGGTTAAACCGGTCCTTTTCAGTAACCGTTTTCATGTTTAGGTTTCACTCTGTTTTCTCCTTTATGGATACATGTAGTTGGAACTCTAAATCAATCATGGTTTGTGCTAGCTCTTTGAAACTTGGCACAATAATGTGGTTTCCAAGTTGTATAGCTTGGTTTGTGTCCTATTGAAGTACCCCAAGCAGAGACTGACGAGAATCACTTTCATTGAAAGGGGTTGCCAAGCTTCCAAAAAACTATGAGTTTCCGGAAATCTCAGCAAACATTTTTTCTCCCAATCTTGATGATACTTCCAATTAATGATCAGCCCACCAATCTCACTTGGCTCACCAAATTTCGTTCTTCTAGGTTATACCGTTCCTTTGCAGTAACCGTTTTCATGTTTGGGTTTCACTCTGTTTTCTCCTATATGGATACATGTAGTTGGAACTCTAAATCAAACACGGTTTGTGCTAGGTCTTTGAAACTTGGCACAATAATGTAGTTCCAAGGTCTATCGCTATAGTTTGTATCCTATTGAAGTAGCCCCAAGTAGAGACTGACGAGAATCACTTTCATTGAAAGGGGTTGCCAAGCTTCCAAAAAACTGCGAGTTTCCTGAAATCTCAGCAAGCATTTTTTCACCCAATCTTGATGATTCTTCCATTTCATGATCAGCCCACCAATACCACTTGGCTCACCAAATTTCGTTCTTCTAGTTTAAAACCGTTCCTTTGCAGTAACCGTTTTCATGTTTAGGTTTCACTCTGTTTTCTCCTATATGGATACATGTAGTTTGGAACTCTAAATCAAAAACGGGTTTGTGCTAGCTCCTTGAAACCTGGCACAATAATGTAGTTTCAAGTTCTATCGCTATGGTTTTGTGTCCTATTGAAGAAGCCCCAAGCAGAGACTGACGAGAATCACTTTCATTGAAAGGGGTTGCTAACTTCCAAAAATAGGAGTTTCCGGAAATCTCAGCAAACATTTTTTCAACCAATCTTGATGATACTTCCATTTAATGATCAGCCCACCAATCCACTTGGCTCACTAAATTTCTTTCTTCTTGGTATAACTGTTCCTTTGGTAGTAACCGTTTTTATGTTTAGTTTCACTCTGTTTTCTCCTATATGGATTACATGTAGTTGGAACTCTAAATCAAACATGGATTGTGCTAGCTCTTTGAAACTTGGCACAATAATGTAGTCCAAGTTGTATAGCTATGGTTGGTGTCCTATTGAAGTACCCCCAAGCAGAGACTGACGAGAATCACTTTCGTTGAAAGGGGTTGCTAAACTTCAAAAATAGGAGTTTCCGGAAATCTCAGGAAACATTTTCAACCAATCTTGAATGATACTTCCATTTAATGATCAGCCCACCAATCCCACTTTGCTCACCAAATTTCTTTCTTCTTGGTTTAACTGTTCCTTTGTAAGTAACCGTTTTTATGTTTAGGTTTCACTCTGTTTTCTCCTATATGGATACATGTATTTGGAACCCTAAATCAAACACGGTTTGTGCTAGCTCTTTGAAACTTGGCACAATAAAGTAGTTCCAAGTTCTATCGCTATACTTTGTGTCCTATTGAAGTAGCCCCAAGCAAAGACTGACGAGAATCACTTTCATTGAAAGGGTTGCCAAGCTTCCAAAAAACTACGAGTTTCCTGAAAAACTCAGCAAATATTTTTTCACCCAATCTTGATGATACTTGCAGGTCATGATCAGTACACCAATCCACTTGGCTCACCAAATTTCATTCTTCTAGGTTAAAACCGTTCCTTTGCAGTTAACCGTTTTCATGTTTAGGTTTCACTCTGTTTCTCCTATATGGATACATGTAGTTCGAACTCTAAATCAAAACCGGTTTGTTCTAGCTCTTTGAAACTTGGCACAATAATGTAGTTCCAAGATCTATCGCTATGGTTTGTGTCCTATTGAAGAAGCCCCAAGCAGAGACTAACGAGAAATCCACTTTCATTGAAAGGGGTTGCCAAGCTTCCAAAAAACTGCGAGTTTTCTGAATCTCAGCAAACATTTTTTCACCCAAACTTGATGATACTTGCAGGTAATGGTCAGTACACCAATCCCACTTGGCTCACCAAATTTCATTCTTCTAGGTTAAACCGTTCCTTTTCAGTAACCGTTTTCATGTTTAGGTTTCACTCTGTTTTTCTCCTTTATGGATACATGTAGTTGGAACTTTAAAACCAACCATGGTTTGTGCTAGCTCTTGAAACTTGGCACAATAATGTAGATCCCAAGTTGTATAGCTATGGTTGGTGTCCTATTGAAAGTACCCCCAAGCAGAGACTGACGAGAATCACTTTCGTTGAAAGGGGTTAGCTAAACTTCAAAAATAGGAGTTTCCGGAAATCTCAGGAACATTTTTCAACCAATCTTGATGATACTTCCATTTAATGATCAGCCCACCAATCCCACTTTGCTCACCAAATTTCCTTTCTTCTTGGTTTAACTGTTCCTTTGTAGTAACCGTTATTTATGTTTAGGTTTCACTCTGTTTTCTCCTATATGGATACATGCAGTTGGAACTCTAAATCAAACATGGATTGTGCTAGCTCTTTGAAAATTGGCACATTAATGTAGTTCCAAGTTCTATCGCTATCTTTTGTGTCCTATTGAAGTTGCCCGAAAGCAGAGACTGAAGAGAATCACTTTCATTGAAAGGGGTTGCCAAGCTTACAAAAAACTACGAGTTTCCTGAAATCTCAGCAAACATTTTTTCACCAATCTTGATGATACTTCCATTTAATGATCAGCCCACCAATCTCACATGGCCTCACCAAATTTCCGTTCTTCTAGGTTAAACCGTTCCTTTGCAGTAACCGTTGTCATGTTTAGGTTTCACTCTGTTTTCTCCTATATGGATACATGTAGTTGGAACTCTAAATCAACTCGGTTTGTGCTAGCTCTTTGAAACTTGCACAATAATGTAGTTCCAAGTTCTATCGCTATAGTTTGTGTCCTATTGAAGTAGCCCCAAGCAGAGACTGACGAGAATCACTTTCATTGAAAGGGGTTGCCAAACTTCCAAAAACTACGAGTTTCCGGAAATCATAGCAACATTTTTTAACCCAATCTTGATGATACTTCCATTTAATCATCAACCCACCAACCCCACTTGGCTCCAAAAATTTCGTTCTTCTAGGTTAAACCGTTCCTTTGCAGTAACCGTTTTCATGTTTAGGTTTCACTCTGTTTTCTCCTTATAGGATACATGTAGTTGGAACTCTAAATCAAACTCGGTTTGTGCTAGCTCTTTGAAACTGGCAGAATAATGTAGGTTCAAGTTCTATCGCTATGGTTTGTGTCCTATTGAAGAAGCCCCAAGCAGAGACTGACGAGAAACACTTTCATTGAAAGGGGTTTGCCAAGCTTCCAAAACTGTGAGATTCCTGAAATCTCAGCAACATTTTTTCACCCAATCTTGATGATATTTCCATTAATGATCACCCACCAATCCCACTTGGCTCACCAAATTTCGTTCTTCTAGGTTAAACCGTTCCTTTGCAGTAACCGTTTCATGTTTAGGTTTCACTCTGTTTTCTCCTATATGGATACATGTCGTTGGAACTCTAAATCAAACACGGTTTGTGCTAGCTCTTTGAAACTTGGCAGAATAATGTAGTTCCAAGTTCTATCGCTATGGTTTGTGTCCTATTGAAGTAGCCCCAACCAGAGACTGACGAGAACCACTTTCATTGAAAGGGGTTGCCAAGCCTTCCAAAAAACTACGAGTTTCCTGAAAACTCAGCAAACCTGTTTTTCACCCAATCTTGATGATACCTGCAGGTCATGATCAGTACATGACTCCCACTTGGCACACCAAATTTCGTTCTTCTTGGTTAAACCGTTAATTTGCAGTAAACCGTTTCCATATTTAGATTTCACTCTGTTTTTCTCCTATAATGGATAACATGTTGTTGGAACTCTAAATCAAACTCGGTTTGTGCAAGCTCTTTGAAATCTGGCACATTATGTAGTTTCAAGTTCTATCGCTATGGTTTGTGTCCTATTGAAGAAGCCCCAAGCAGAGACTGACGAGAATCACTTTCATTGAAAGGGTTGCCAAAACTTCAAAAATAGGAGTTTCCGGAAATCTCAGCAAACATTTTTTCAACCAATCTTGATGATACTTCATTTAATGATCAGCCCACCAATCCACTTGGCTCACCAAATTTCGTTCTGCTAGGGTAAACCGTTCCTTTGCAGTTTACCGTTTTCATGTTGAGGTTTCACTCTGTTTTCCTCCTATATGGATACTGTCGTGGAACTCTAAATCAAACACGGTTTGTTCTAGCTCTTTGAAACTTGGCACAATAAAGAAGTTCCAAGTTCTATCGCTATGGTTTGTGTCCTATTGAAGTGCCCCCAAGCAGAGACTGACTAGAATCACTTTCATTGAAAGGGGTTGCCATGCTTCCAAAAAACTGCGAGTTTCCTGAAATCTCAGAAACATTTTTTCACCCAATCTTGATGATACTTGCAGGTAGTGATCAGTACATGAATCCCACTTGGCACACCAAATATCGTTCTTCTAGGTTAAACCGTTCCTTTGCAGTATCGTTTTTCATGTTTAGGTTTCACTCTGTTTTCTCCTATATGAATACATGTAGTTTGAACTCTAAATCAAACACGGTTTGTTCTAGCTCTTTGAAACTTGGCACAATAAAGTAGTTCCAAGTTCTATCACTATGGTTTGTGTCCTATTGAAGTAGCCCAAGCAGAGACTGACGAGAATCACTTTCATTGAAAGGGGTTGCCAAGCTTCCAAAAAACTGCGAGTTTTCTGAAATCTTCAGCAAACATTTTTTCACCCAATGTTGATGATACTTCCATTTATGATCAGTACACCAATCCCACTTGGCTCACCAAATTTTGTTCTTCTAGGTTAAACCGTTCCTTTGCAGTAACCGTTTTCATGTTTAGGTTTCACTCTGTTTTCTCCTATATGGATACATGTCGTTGGAACTCTAAATCAAACACGGTTTGTGCTAGCTCTTTGAAACTTGGCAGAATAATGTAGTTCCAAGTTCTATCGCTATGGTTTGTGTCCTATTGAAGTAGCCCCAACCAGAGACTGACGAGAAACACTTTCATTGAAAGGGGTTGCCAAGAATCCAAAAAACTACGAGTTTCCTGAAAATTCAGCAAACATTTTTTCACCCAATCTTGATGATACTTGCAGGTAGTGATCAGTACACGAATCCCACTTGGCTCACCAAATTTCGTTCTTCTAGGTTAAACCGTTCCTTTGCAGTAAAGTTTTCATGTTTAGGTTTCACTCTGCTTTCTCTATATGGATACATGTAGTTGGAACTCTAAATCAAACACGGTTTGTGCTAACTCTTTGAAACTTTGCACAATAATGTAGTTCCAAGTTGTATCGCTATGGTTTGTGTCCTATTGAAGTACCCACAAGCAGAGACTGAGGAGATTCACTTTCATTGAAAGGGGTTGCCAAGCTTCCAAAAAACAACGAGTTTCCTGAAGTCTCAGCAAACATTTTCTCACCCAATCTTGATGATACTTGCAGGTAGTGATCAGTACACGAATCCCACTTGGCTCACCAAATTTCGTCTTCTAGGTTAAACCGTTCCTTTGCAGTAACCGTTTTCATGTTTAGGTTTCACTCTGTTTTCTCCTATATGGATACCTGTAGTTGGAACTCTAAATCAAGCACGGTGTGTGCTAGCTCTTTGAAACTTGGCACAATAATGTAGTTCCAAGTTCTATCGCTATGGTTTGGTTCCCTGTTGAAGTAGCCCCAAGCAGAGACTGACGAGAATCACTTTCATTGAAAGGGGTTGCCAAGCTTCCAAAAACTGTGAGATTCCTGAAATCTCAGCAAACATTTTTTCACCCAATCTTGATGATACTTCCAATTAATGATCAGTACACCAATCCCAATTGGCTCACCAAATTTCGTTCTTCTAGGTTAAACCGTTCCTTTGCAGTAACCGTTTTTCATGTTTAGGTTTCACTCGTTTTCTCCTATATGGATACATGTAGTTGGAACTCTAAATCAAAACCATGGTTTGTGCTAGCTCTTTGAAACTTGCACATTAATGTAGTTCCAAGTTCTATCGCTATGGTTTGTGTCCTATTGAAGTACTCCCAAGCAGAGACTGAGGAGAATCACTTTCATTGATAGGGGTTGCCAAGCTTCCGAAAAACTGCGAGTTTCCTGAAATCTCAGCAAACATTTTTTCACCCAATCTTGAAGATACTTCCATTTAATGATCAGCCCCACCAATCCCACTTCTGTCACCAAATTTCGTTCTTCTAGGTTAACCGTTCCTTTGCAGTAACCGTTTTCATGTTTAGGTTTCACTCTGCTTTCTCCTATATGGATACATGTAGTTGGAACTCTAAATCAAACACGGTTTGTGCTAACTCTTTGAAACTTGGCACAATAATGTAGTTCCAAGTTCTATCGCTATAGTTTGTGTCATATTTAAGTAGCGCCAAGCACAGACTGATGAGAATTACTTTCATTGAAAGTGGTTGCCAAGCTTCCGAAAAACTGCGAGTTTCCTGAAATCTCAGCAAACATTTTTTCACCCAATCTTGATGATACTTCCATTTAATGATCAGCCCACCAATCCCACTTGGCTCACCAAATTTTGTTCTTCTAGGTTAAACCGTAACGTTGCAGTAAAAGTTTTCATTTTAGGTTTCACTCTGCTTTCTCCTATATGGATACATGTAGTTGGAACTCTAAATCAAACACGGTTTGTGCTAACTCTTAGAAAATTTGCACAATAATGTAGTTCCAAGTTGTATCGCTATGGTTTGTGTCCTATTGAAGTACCCACAAGCAGAGACTGAGGAGATTCACTTTCATTGAAAGGGGTTGCCAAGCTTCCAAAAAACTGCGAGTTTTCTGAAATCTCAGCAAACATTTTTTCACCCAATCTTGATGATACTTGCAGGTAATGATCAGTACACCAATCCCACTTGGCTCACCAAATTTCGTTCTTCTAGGTAAACCGTTCCTTTGCAGTAACCGTTTTCATGTTTAGGTTTCACTCTGTTTTCTCCTATATGGATACATGTAGTTGGAACTCTAAATCAAACACGGTTTGTGCTAGCTCTTTGAAAATGGCACAATAATGTAGTTTCAAGTTCTATCGCTATGGTTTGTGTTCTATTGAAGAAGCCCCAAGCAGAGACTGACGAGAATCACTTTCATTGAAAGGGGTTGCCAAGCTTCCAAAAACTGTGAGATTCCTGGAATCTCCAGCAAACATTTTTTCACCCAATCTTGATGATACTTCCAATTAATGATCAGTACACCAATCCCAATTGGCTCACCAAATTTCGTTCTTCTATGTTAAACCTTCCTTTGCTGTAACCGTTTTCATATTTAGGTTTCACTCTGTTTTCTCCTATATGAATACATGTAGTTGAAACTCTAAATCAAACATGGTTTGTGCTAGCTCTTTGAAACATGGCACATTAATGTATTTCCAAGTTCTATCGCTACGGTTTGTGTCCCATTGAAGTACTCCCAAGCAGAGACTGACGAGAATAACTTTCATTGAAAGGGGTTGCCAAGCTTCCGAAAAACTATGAGTTTCCTGAAATCTTAGCAAATATTTTTCACCCAATCTTGATGATTCTTCCCATTTAATGATCAGCCCACCATTCCCACTTGGCTCACCAAATTTCGTTCCTCTAGGTTAAACCGTTCCTTTGCAGTTACCGTTTTCATGTTTAGGTTTCACTCTGTTTTCTCCTATATGGATACATGTCGTTGGAACTCTAAATCAAACACGGTTTGTGCTACCTTTTGAACTTGGCACAATAATGTAGTTCCAAGTTGTATCGCTTTGGTTTGTGTCCTATTGAAGTAGGCCAAGCAGAGACTGACGAGAAATCACTTTCATTGAAAGGGGTTTGCCAAGCTTCCAAAAAACAACGAGTTTCCTGAAGTCTCAGCAAACATTTTCTCACCCAATCTTGATGATATTTGCAGTAGTGATCAGTACACGAATCCCACTTGGCTCACCAAATTTCGTTCTTCTAGGTTAAACCGTTCCTTTGCAGTAACCGTTTTCATGTTTAGGTTTCACTCTGTTTTCTCCTATATGGATACATGTAGTTGGAACTCTAAATCAAACACGGTGTGTGCTAGCTCTTTGAAACTTGGCAAAATAATGTAGTTCCAAGTTCTATCGCTATGGTTTGTGTCCTGTTGAAGTAGCCCCAAGAAGAGACTGACGAGAATCACTTTCATTGAAAGGGGTTGCCAAGCCTTCCAAAAACTGTGAGATTCCAGAAATCTCAGCAAACATTTTTTCACCCAATCTTGATGATACTTCCAATTAATGATCAGTACACCAATCCCAATTGGCTCACCAAATTTCGTTCTTCTAGGTTAAACCGTTCCTTTGCAGTAACCGTTTTCATGTTTAGGTTTCACTCTGCTTTCTCCTATATGGATACATGTAGTTGGAACTCTAAATCAAACACGGTTTGTGCTAACTCTTTTGAAACTTGGCACAATAATGTAGTTCAAGTTCTATCGCTATAGTTTGTGTCATATTTAAGTAGCGCCAAGCACAGACTGATGAGAATCACTTTCATTGAAAGTGGTTGCCCAGCTTCAAAAAACTGCGAGTTTCCTGAAATCTCAGCAAACATTTTCTCACCCAATCTTGATGATACTTGCAGGTAGTGATCAGCCCACCAATACCACTTGGCTCACCAAATTTCGTTCTTCTAGGTTAAACCGTTCCTTTCCAGTAACCGTTTACATGTTTAGGTTTCACTCTGTTTTATCCTATATGGATACATGTAGTTGGAACTGTAAATCAAACACGGTTTGTGCTAGCCCTTTGAAACATGGCACAATAAAGTAGTTCCAAGTTCTATCGCTATCTTTTGGGTCCTATTGAAGTAGCCCCAAGCAGAGACTGACGAGAATCACATTCATTGAAAGGGGTTGCCAAGCTTCCAAAAAACTACGAGTTTCCTGAAATCTCAGGCAAACATTTTTTCACCCAATATTGATGATAATTCCATTTAATGATCAGCCCACCAATCCCACTTGGCTCACCAAATTTTGTTCTTCTAGGTTAAACTGTTCCTTTTCAGTAAAAGTTTTCATGTTTAGGTTCACTCTGCTTTCTCCTATATGGATACATGTAGTTGGAACTCTAAATCAAACACGGTTTGTGCTAGCCCTTTGAAACTTGGCACAATAATGTAGTTCCAAGTTGTATCGCTATGGTTTGTGTCCTATTGAAGTACCCACAAGCAGAGACTGAGGAGATTCACTTTCATTGAAAGGGGTTGCCAAGCTTCCAAAAACTGCGAGTTTTCTGAAATCTCAGCAAACATTTTTTCACCCAATCTTGATGATACTTGCAGGTAATGATCAGTACACCAATCACACTTGGCTCACCAAAATTTCGTTCTTCTAGGTTAAACCGTTAATTGCAGTAACCGTTTTCATGTTTAGGTTTCACTCTGTTTTCTCCTATATGGATACATGTAGTTGGAACTCTAAATCAAACACGGTTTGTGCTAGCTCTTTGAAACTTGGCACAATAATGTAGTTTCAAGTTCTATCGCTATGGTTTGTGTCCTATTGAAGAAGCCCCAAGCAGAGACTGACGAGAATCACTTTCATTGAAGGGGTTGCCAAGCTTCCAAAAACTGTGAGATTTCCTGGAATCTCAGCAAACATTTTTTCACCCAATCTTGATGATACTTCCAATTAATGATCAGTACACCAATCCCAATTGGCTCACCAAATTTTCGTTCTTCTATGTTAAACCTTCCTTTGCTGTAACCGTTTTCATGTTTAGGTTTCACTCTGTTTTCTCTTTATGGATACATGTAGTTGGAACTCTAAATCAAACACGGTGTGTGCTAGCTCTTGAAACTTGGCACAATAATGTAGTTCCAAGTTGTATCACTATGGTTTGTGTCCTGTTGAAGTAGCCCCAAGCCGAGACTGACGAGAATCACTTTCTTGAAAGGGGTTGCCAAGCTTCCAAAAAACTGCGAGTTTCCTGAAATCTCAGCAAACATTTTTTCACCCAATCTTGATGATACTTGCAGGTAGTTATTAGTATATGAATCCCACTTGGCACACCAAATTTCGTTCTTCTAAGTTAAACCGTTCCTTTGCAGTAACCGTTTTCATGTTTAGGTTTCACTCTGTTTTTCTCCTATATGGATACATGTAGTTGGAACTCTAAATCAAAAACGGTTTGTGCTAGCTCCTTGAAACATGGGACAATAATGTAGTTTCAAGTTCTATCGCTATGGTTTGTGTCCTATTGAAGAAGCCCCAAGCAGAGACTGACGAGAATCACTTTAATTGAACGGGGTTGCCAAGCTTCCAAAAAATGTGAGATTCCTGAAATCTTAGCAAACATTTTTTCACCCAATCTTGATGATACTTCCATTTAATGATCAGCCCTCCAATCCAACTTGGCTCACCAAATTTCGTTCTTCTAGGTTAAACCGTTCCTTTGCAGTAACAGTTTTCATGTTTAGGTTTCACTCTGTTTTTCTCCTATATTGATACATGTATTTGGAACTCTAAATCAAACACTGTGTGTGCTAGCTCTTTGAAACTTGGCACAATAATGTAGTTCCAAGTTCTATCGCAATAGTTGTGTCCTATTGAAGAAGCCCCAAGCAGAGACTGACGAGAATAACTTTCATTGAAAGGGGTTGCCATGCTTCCAAAAAACTGCGAGTTTCCTGAAATCTCAGCAAACATTTTTTCACCCAATCTTAATCATACTTGCAGGTAGTGATCAGTACATGAATCCCACTTGGCACACCAAATTTCGTTCTTCTAGGTTAAACCGTTCCTTTGCAGTAATCGTTTTCATGTTTAGGTTTCACTCTGTTTTCTCCTATATGAATACATGTAGTTGGAACTCTAAATCAAACACGGTTTGTTCTAGCTCTTTGAAACTTGGCACAATAAAGTAGTTCCATGTTCTATCACTATGTTTTGTGTCCTATTGAAGTAGCCCCAAGCAGAGACTGACGAGAATCACTTTCATTGTAAGGGGTTGCCAAGCTTCCAAAAATGCAGGTTTCCTCAAATCTCAGCAAACATTTTTTCAGCCAATCTTGATGATATTTGCAGGTAATGATCATTACACCAATCGCACTTGGCTCACCAAATTTCATTCTTCTAGGTTAAACCGTTCCTTTGCAGTAACCGTTTTCATGTTTAGGTTTCACTCTGTTTTCTCCTACATGGATACATGTAGTTGGAACTCTAAATCAAACACATTTTGTGCTAGCTCTTTGAAACTTGCACAATAATGTAGTTTCAAGTTCTATCGCTATGGTTTGTGTCCTATTGAAGTACTCCCAAGCAGAGACTGACGAGAATCACTTTCATTGAAAGGGGTTGCCAAGCTTCCGAAAAAGTGCGAGTTTCCTGAAATCTCAGCAAACATTTTTTCACCCAATCTTGATGATACTTCCATTTAATGATCAGCCCACCAATCCCACTTGTGTCACCAAATTTCGTTCTTCTAGGTTAAACCGTTCCTTTGCAGTAACCGTTTTCATGTTTAGGTTTCACTCTGCTTTCTCCTATATGGATACATGTAGTTGGAACTCTAAATCAAACACGGTTTGTGCTAACTCTTTGAAACTTGGCACAATAATGTAGTTCCAAGTTGTATCACTATGGTTTGTGTCCTATTGAAGTACCCACAAGCAGAGACTGAGGAGATTCACTTTCATTGAAAGGGGTTGCCAAGCTTCCAAAAAACTGCGAGTTTCCTGAAATCTCAGCAAACATTTTTTCACCCAATCTTGATGATACTTGGAGGTAAAGATCAGTACACCAATCCCACTTGGCTCACCAAATTTCGTTCTTCTAGGTTAAACCGTTCCTTTGCAGTAACCGTTTTCATGTTTTAGGTTTCACTCTGTTTTCTCCTATATGGATACATGTAGTTGGAACTCTAAATCAAACACGGTTTGTGCTAGCTCTTTGAAACTTGGCACAATAATGTAGTTTCAAGTTCTATCGCTATGGTTTGTGTCCTATTGAAGAAGCCCCAAGCAGAGACTGACGAGAATCACTTTCATTGAAAGGGGTTGCCAAGCTTCCAAAAACTGTGAGATTCCTGGAATCTCAGCAAACATTTTTTCATCCAATCTTGATGATACTTCCAATTAATGATCAGTACACCAATCCCAATTGGCTCACCAAATTTCGTTCTTCTATGTTAAACCTTCCTTTGCTGTAACCGTTTTCATGTTGAGGTTTCACTCTGTTTTCTCCTATATGGATACATGTCGTTGGAACTCTAAATCAAACACGGTTTGTGCTAGCTTTTGAAACTTGGCACAATAATGTAGTTCCAAGTTGTATCGCTATGGTTTGTGTCCTATTGAAGTAGGCCCAAGCAGAGACTGACGAGAATCACTTTCATTGAAAGGGGTTGCCAAGCTTCCAAAAAACAACGAGTTTCCTGAAGTCTCAGCAAACATTTTCTCACCCAATCTTGATGATACTTGCAGGTAGTGATCAGTACACGAATCCCACTTGGCTCACCAAATTTCGTTCTTCTAGGTTAAACCGTTCCTTTGCAGTAACCGTTTTCATGTTTAGGTTTCACTCTATTTTCTCCTATATGGATACATGTAGTTGGAACTCTAAATCAAACACGGTGTGTGCTAGCTCTTTGAAATTGGCACAATAATGTAGTTCCAAGTTCTATCGCTATGGTTTGTGTCCTGTTGATGTAGCCCCAAGCAGAGACTGACGAGAATCACTTTCATTGAAAGGGGTTGCTAAGCTTCCAAAAACTGTGAGATTCCTGGAATCTCAGCAAACATTTTTTCACCCAATCTTGATGATACTTCCAATTAATGATCAGTACACCAATCCCAATTGGCTCACCAAATTTCGTTCTTCTATGTTAAACCTTCCTTTGCTGTAACCGTTTTCATGTTTAGGTTTCACTCTGTTTTCTCCTATATGAATACATGTAGTTGGAACTCTAAATCAAACATGGTTTGTGCTAGCTCTTTGAAACTTGGCACATTAATGTAGTTCCAAGTTCTATCGCTACGGTTTGTGTCCCATTGAAGTACTCCCAAGCAGAGACTGACGAGAATCACTTTCATTGAAAGGGGTTGCCAACCTTCCGAAAAACTATGAGTTTCCTGAAATCTTAGCAAATATTTTTTCACCCAATCTTGATGATTCTTCCATTTAATGATCAGCCCACCAATCCCACTTGGCTCACCAAATTTCGTTCCTCTAGGTTAAACCGTTCCTTTGCAGTAACCGTTTTCATGTTTAGGTTTCACTCTGTTTTCTCCTATATGGATACATGTAGTTGGAACTCTAAATCAAACACGGTTTGTGCTAGCCCTTTGAAACATGGCACAATAAAGTAGTTCCAAGTTCTATCGCTATCTTTTGGGTCCTATTGAAGTAGCCCCAAGCAGAGACTGACGAGAATCACTTTCATTGAAAGGGGTTGCCAAGCTTCCAAAAAACTACGAGTTTCCTGAAATCTCAGCAAACATTTTTTCACCCAATCTTGATGATACTTGCAGGTAGTGATCAGTACACGAATCCCACTTGGCTCACCAAATTTCGTTCTTCTAGGTTAAACCGTTCCTTTGCAGTAACCGTTTTCATGATTAGGTTTCACTCTGTTTTCTCCTATTTGGATACATGTACTTGGAAGTCTAAATCAAACACGGTGTGTGCTAGCTCTTTCAAACTTGGGACAATAATGTAGTTCCAAGTTCTATCGCTATGGTTTGTGTCCTGCTGAAGTAGCCCCAAGCAGAGACTGACGAGAATCACTTTCATTGAAAGGGGTTTCCAAGCTTCCAAAAAACTGCGGGTTTCCTGAAATCTCAGCAAATATTTTTTCACCCAATCTTGATGATACTTGCAGGTAGTGATCAGTACATGAATCCCACTTGGCACACCAAATTTCGTTCTTCTAGGTTAAACTGCTCCTTTGCAGTAACCGTTTTCATGTTTAGGTTTCACACTGTTTTCTCCTATATGGATACATGTTGTTGGAACTCTAAATCAAACACGGTTTGTGCAAGCTCTTTGAAACTTGGCACAACAATATAGTTCCAAGTTCTATCACTATAGTTTGTGTCATATTTAAGTAGAGCCAAGCACAGACTGACGAGAATAACTTTCATTGAAAGTGGTTGCCCAGCTTCCAAAAACTGCGAGTTTCCTGAAATCTCAGCAAACATTTTCTCACCCAATCTTGATGATACTTGCAGGTAGTGATCAGCCCACCAATACCACTTGGCTCACCAAATTTCGTTCTTCTAGGTTAAACCGTTCCTTTCCAGTAACCGTTTTCATATTTAGGTTTCACTCTGTTTTCTCCTATGTGGATACATGTAGTTGGAACTCTAAATCAAACACGGTTTGTGCTAGCCCTTTGAAACATGGCACAATAAAGTAGTTCCAAGTTCTATCGCTATCTTTTGGGTCCTATTGAAGTAGCCCCAAGCAGAGACTGAGGAGAATCACTTTCATTGAAAGGGGTTGCCAAGCTTCCAAAAACTACTAGTTTCCTGAAATCTCAGCAAACATTTTTTCACCCAATCTTGATGATACTTCCATTTAATGATCAGCCCACCTATCCCACTTGGCTCACCAAATTTCGTTCTTCTAGGTTAAACCGTTCCTTTGCAGTAAAAGTTTTCATGTTTAGGTTTCACTCTGTTTTCTCCTATATGGATACATGTAGTTGGAACTCTAAATCAAACACGGTTTGTGGTAGCTCTTTGAAACTTATCACAATAATGTAGTTCCAAATTCTATCGCTATAGTTTGTATCCTATTGAAGTAGCCCCAAGCAGAGACTGACGAGAATCACTTTCATTGAGAGGGGTTGCCAAGCTTCCAAAAAAATACGAGTTTCCGGAAATCTTAGCAAACATTTTTTCACCCAATCTTGATGATACTTCCATTTAATCATCAACCCACCAACCCCACTTGGCTCACCAAATTTCGTTCTTCTAGGTTAAACCGTTCCGTTGCAGTAACCGTTTTCATGTTTAGGTTTCACTCTGTTTTCTCCTATATGGATACATGTAGTTGGAACTCTAAATCAAACACGGTTTGTGCTAGCTCTTTGAAACTTGGCACAATAATGTAGTTTCAAGTTCTATCGCTATGGTTTGTGTCCTATTGAAGAAGCCCCAAGCAGAGACTGACGAGAATCACTTTCATTGAAATGGGTTGCCAAGCTTCCAAAAAACTGCGAGTTTTCTGAAATCTCAGCAAATATTTTTTCACCCAATCTTGATGATACTTGCAGGTAATGATCAGTACACCAATCCCACTTGGCTCACCAAATTTCGTTCTTCTAGGTTAAACCGTTCCTTTGCAGTAACCGTTTCATGTTTAGGTTTCACTCTGTTTTCTCCTTTATGGATACATGTAGTTGGAACTCTAAATCAAACATGGTTTGTTCTAGCTCTTTGAAACTTGGCACAATAATGTAGTTCTAAGTTGTATCGCTGTGGTCTGTGTCCTATTTAAGTAGCCCCAAGCAGAGACTGACGAGATTCACTTTCATTGAAAGGGGTTGCCAAGCTTCCAAAAAACTACGAGTTTTCTGAAATCTCAGCAAACATTTTTTCACCCAATCTTGATAATACTTGCAGGTAATGATCAGTATACCAATCCCACTTGGCTCACCAAATTTCGTTCTTCTAGGTTAAACCGTTCCTTTGCAGGAACCGTTTTCATGTTTAGGTTTCACTCTGTTTTCTCCTATATGGGTACATGTAGTTGGAACTCTAAATCAAACACGGTTTGTGCTAGCTCTTTGAAACTTGGCACAATAATGTAGTTTCAAGTTCTATCGCTATGGTTTGTGTCCTATTGAAGAATCCCCAAGCAGAGACTGACGAGAATCACTTTCATTGAAAGGGGTTGCCAAGCTTCCAAAAACTGTGAGATTCCTGGAATCTCAGCAAACATTTTTTCACCCAATCTTGATGATACTTGCAGGTAGTGATCAGTACACGAATCCCACTTGGCTCACCAAATTTCGTTCTTCTAGGTTAAACCGTTCCTTTGCAGTAACCGTTTTCATGTTTAGGTTTCACTCTGTTTTCTCCTATATGGATACATGTAGTTGGAACGCTAAATCAAACACGGTTTGTGCTAGCCCTTTGAAACATGGCACAATAAAGTAGTTCCAAGTTCTATCGCTATCTTTTGGGTCCTATTGAAGTAGCCCCAAGCAGAGACTGACGAGAATCACTTTCATTGAAAGGGGTTGCCAAGCTTCCAAAAAACTACGAGTTTCCTGAAATCTCAGCAAACATTTTTTCACCAATCTTGATGATACTTTGCAGGTAGTGATCAGTACACGAATCCCACTTGGCTCACCAAATTTCGTTCTTCTAGGTTAAACCGTTCCTTTGCAGTAACCGTTTTCATGATTAGGTTTCACTCTGTTTTCTCCTATTTGGATACATGTACTTGGAAGTCTAAATCAAACACGGTGTGTGCTAGCTCTTTCAAACTTGGGACAATAATGTAGTTCCAAGTTCTATCGCTATGGTTTGTGTCCTGCTGAAGTAGCCCCAAGCAGAGACTGACGAGAATCACTTTCATTGAAAGGGGTTTCCAAGCTTCCAAAAAACTGCGGGTTTCCTGAAATCTCAGCAAATATTTTTTCACCCAATCTTGATGATACTTGCAGGTAGTGATCAGTACATGAATCCCACTTGGCACACCAAATTTCGTTCTTCTAGGTTAAACTGCTCCTTTGCAGTAACCGTTTTCATGTTTAGGTTTCACACTGTTTTCTCCTATATGGATACATGTTGTTGGAACTCTAAATCAAACACGGTTTGTGCAAGCTCTTTGAAACTTGGCACAACAATATAGTTCCAAGTTCTATCACTATAGTTTGTGTCATATTTAAGTAGAGCCAAGCACAGACTGACGAGAATAACTTTCATTGAAAGTGGTTGCCCAGCTTCCAAAAAACTGCGAGTTTCCTGAAATCTCAGCAAACATTTTCTCACCCAATCTTGATGATACTTGCAGGTAGTGATCAGCCCACCAATACCACTTGGCTCACCAAATTTCGTTCTTCTAGGTTAAACCGTTCCTTTCCAGTAACCGTTTTCATATTTAGGTTTCACTCTGTTTTCTCCTATGTGGATACATGTAGTTGGAACTCTAAATCAAACACGGTTTGTGCTAGCCCTTTGAAACATGGCACAATAAAGTAGTTCCAAGTTCTATCGCTATCTTTTGGGTCCTATTGAAGTAGCCCCAAGCAGAGACTGAGGAGAATCACTTTCATTGAAAGGGGTTGCCAAGCTTCCAAAAAACTACTAGTTTCCTGAAATCTCAGCAAACATTTTTTCACCCAATCTTGATGATACTTCCATTTAATGATCAGCCCACCTATCCCACTTGGCTCACCAAATTTCGTTCTTCTAGGTTAAACCGTTCCTTGCAGTAAAAGTTTTCATGTTTAGGTTTCACTCTGTTTTCTCCTATATGGATACATGTAGTTGGAACTCTAAATCAAACACGGTTTGTGGTAGCTCTTTGAAACTTATCACAATAATGTAGTTCCAAATTCTATCGCTATAGTTTGTATCCTATTGAAGTAGCCCCAAGCAGAGACTGACGAGAATCACTTTCATTGAGAGGGGTTGCCAAGCTTCCAAAAAAATACGAGTTTCCGGAAATCTTAGCAAACATTTTTTCACCCAATCTTGATGATACTTCCATTTAATCATCAACCCACCAACCCCACTTGGCTCACCAAATTTCGTTCTTCTAGGTTAAACCGTTCCGTTGCAGTAACCGTTTTCATGTTTAGGTTTCACTCTGTTTTCTCCTATATGGATACATGTAGTTGGAACTCTAAATCAAACACGGTTTGTGCTAGCTCTTTGAAACTTGGCACAATAATGTAGTTTCAAGTTCTATCGCTATGGTTTGTGTCCTATTGAAGAAGCCCCAAGCAGAGACTGACGAGAATCACTTTCATTGAAATGGGTTGCCAAGCTTCCAAAAAACTGCGAGTTTTCTGAAATCTCAGCAAATATTTTTTCACCCAATCTTGATGATACTTGCAGGTAATGATCAGTACACCAATCCCACTTGGCTCACCAAATTTCGTTCTTCTAGGTTAAACCGTTCCTTTGCAGTAACCGTTTTCATGTTTAGGTTTCACTCTGTTTTCTCCTTTATGGATACATGTAGTTGGAACTCTAAATCAAACATGGTTTGTTCTAGCTCTTTGAAACTTGGCACAATAATGTAGTTCTAAGTTGTATCGCTGTGGTCTGTGTCCTATTTAAGTAGCCCCAAGCAGAGACTGACGAGATTCACTTTCATTGAAAGGGGTTGCCAAGCTTCCAAAAAACTACGAGTTTTCTGAAATCTCAGCAAACATTTTTTCACCCAATCTTGATAATACTTGCAGGTAATGATCAGTATACCAATCCCACTTGGCTCACCAAATTTCGTTCTTCTAGGTTAAACCGTTCCTTTGCAGGAACCGTTTTCATGTTTAGGTTTCACTCTGTTTTCTCCTATATGGGTACATGTAGTTGGAACTCTAAATCAAACACGGTTGTGCTAGCTCTTTGAAACTTGGCACAATAATGTAGTTTCAAGTTCTATCGCTATGGTTTGTGTCCTATTGAAGAATCCCCAAGCAGAGACTGACGAGAATCACTTTCATTGAAAGGGGTTGCCAAGCTTCCAAAAACTGTGAGATTCCTGGAATCTCAGCAAACATTTTTTCACCCAATCTTGATGATACTTGCAGGTAGTGATCAGTACACGAATCCCACTTGGCTCACCAAATTTCGTTCTTCTAGGTTAAACCGTTCCTTTGCAGTAACCGTTTTCATGTTTAGGTTTCACTCTGTTTTCTCCTATTTGGATACATGTACTTGGAAGTCTAAATCAAACACGGTGTGTGCTAGCTCTTTCAAACTTGGGACAATAATGTAGTTCCAAGTTCTATCGCTATGGTTTGTGTCCTATTGAAGAAGCCCCAAGCAGAGACTGACGAGAATCACTTTCATTGAAAGGGGTTGCCAAGCTTCCAAAAACTGTGAGATTCCTGGAATCTCAGCAAACATTTTTTCACCCAATCGTGATGATACATCCAATTAATGATCAGTACACCAATCCCAATTGGCTCACCAAATTTCGTTCTTGTATGTTAAACCTTCCTTTGCTGTAACCGTTTTCATGTTTAGGTTTCACTCTGTTTTCTCCTTTATGGATACATGTAGTTGGAACTCTAAATCAAACATGGTTTGTGCTAGCTCTTTGATACTTGGCACATTAATGTAGTTCCAAGTTCTATCACTATGTTTTGTGTCCCATTGAAGTACTCCCAAGCAGAGACTGACGAGAATCACTTTCATTGAAAGGGGTTGCCAAGCTTCCAAAAAACAACGAGTTTCCTGAAATCTCAGCAAACGTTTTCTCACCCAATCTTGATGATACTTGCAGGTAGTGATCAGTACACGAATCCTACTTGGCTCACCAAATTTCGTTCTTCTAGGTTAAACCGTTCCTTTCCAGTAACCGATTTCATGTTTAGGTTTCACTCTGTTTTCTCCTATATGGATACATGTACTTGGAAGTCTAAATCAAACACGGTGTGTGCTAGCTCTTTGAAACTTGGCACAATAATGTAGTTCCAAGTTCTATCGCTATGGTTTGTGTCCTGTTGAAGTAGCCCCAAGCAGAGACTGACGAGAATCACTTTCATTGAAAGGGGTTGCCAAGCTTCCAAAAAACTGCGAGTTTCCTGAAATCTCAGCAAACATTTTTTCACCCAATCATGATTATACTTGCAGGTAATGATCAGTACACCAATCCCACTTGGCTCACAAAATTTCGCTCTTCTAGGTTAAACCGTTCCTTTGCAGTAACCGTTTTAATGTTTATGTTTCACTCTGTTTTCTCCTATATGGATACATGCAGTTTGAATTCCAAATCAAACACGGTTTGTGCTGGCTCATTGAAACTGGGCACAATAATGTAGTTCCAAGTTCTATCGCTATGGTTTGTGTCCTATTGAAGAAGCCCCAAGTAGAGACTGACGAGAATCCCTTACATTGAAAGGGGTTGCCAAGCTTCCAAAAAGTAGGAGTGACCGGAAATCTCAGCAAACATTTTTTCACCCAATCTTGATGATACTTCCATTTAATGATCAGCCCACCAATCCCACTTGGATCACCAAATTTCATTCTTCTAGGTTAAGCCGTTCCTTTGCAATAACCCTTTTCATATTTAAGTTTCACTCTGTTTTCTCCTATATGGATACATGTATTTGGAACTCTAAAATAAAACACGGTTTGTGGTAGCTCTTTGAAACTTGGCACAATAATGTAGTTCCAAGTTCTATCGCTATGGTTTGTGTCCTATTGATGTAGCCCCAAGCAGAGACTGACGAGAATCACTTTCTATGAAAGGGGTTGTGAAGCTTCCAAAAAACTACGAGTTTCCTGAAATCTCAGCAAACATTTTTTCACCCAATCTTGATGATACTTGCAGGTAGTGATCAGTACACCAATCCCACTTGGCACACCAAATTTCGTTCTTCTAGGTTAAACCGTTCCTTTGCAGTAACCGTTTTCAGGTTTAGGTTTCACTCTGTTTTCTCCTATATGGATACATGTAGTTGAACTCTAAATCAAACACGGTTTGTGCTTGCTCTTTGAAACTTGGCATAATAATGTAGTTTCAAGTTCTATCGCTATGGTTTGTGTCCTATTGAAGAAGCCCCAAGCAGAGACTGACGAGAATCACTTTCATTAAAAGGGGTTGCCAAACTTCAAAAATAGGAGTTTCCGGAAATCTCAGCAAACATTTTTTCAACCAATCTTGATGATACTTCGATTTAATGATCAGCCCACCAATCCCACTTGGCTCACCAAATTTCGTTCTTCTAGGTTAAACCGTTCCTTTGCAGTAACCGTTTTCATGTTTAGGTTTCACTCTGTTTTCTCCTATATGGATACATGTAGTTGGAACTCTAAATCAAACACGGTTTGTGCTAGCTCTTTGAAACTTGGCACAATAAACTAGTTCCAAGTTCTATCGCTATCTTTTGTGTCCTATTGAAGTAGCCCCAACCAGAGACTGACGAGAATCACTTTCATTGAAAGGGGTTGCCAAGCTTCCAAAAAACTACGAGTTTCCTGAAATCTCAGCAAACATTCATTCACCCAATCTTGATGATACTTCCTTTAAATGATCAGCCCACCAATCCCCACTTTGCTCACCAAATTTCGTTCTTCTAGGTTAAACCGTTCCTTTGTCCTATTGAAGTAGCCCCAAGCAGAGACTGACGAGAATCACTTTCATTGAAAGGGGTTGCCAAGCTTCCAAAAAACTGCGAGTTTTCTGAAATCTCAGCAAACATTTTTCAGACAATCTTGATGATACTTGCAGGTAATGATCAGTACACCAATCCCACATGGATCACCAAATTTCGTTCTTATAGGTTAAACCGTTCCTTTGCAGTAACCGTATTCATGTTTAGGTATAACTCTGTTTTCTCCTATATGGATACATGTAGTTGGAACTCTAAATCAAACACGGTTTGTGCTAGCTCTTTGAAACTTGGCACAATAAAGTACTTCCAAGTTCTATCGCTATCTTTTGTGTCCTATTGAAGTAGCCCCAAGCAGAGACTGACGAGAATAACTTTCATTGAAAGGGGTTGCCCAGCTTCCAAAAAACTGCGATTTTCCTGAAATCTCAGCAAGCATTTTTTCACCCAATCTTGATGATTCTTCTATTTAATGATCAGCCCACCAATACCACTTGGCTCACTAAATTTCGTTCTTCTAGGTTAAACCGTTCCTTTGCAGTAACCATTTTCATGTTTAGGTTTCAATCTGTTTTCTCCTATATGGATACATGTCGTTGGAACTCTAAATCAAAACCGGTTTGTGCTAGCTCCTTGAAACATGGCACAATAATGTAGTTTCAAGTTCTATCGCTATGGTTTGTGACCTATTGAAGAAGCCCCAAGCAGAGACTGACGAGAATCACTTTAATTGAAAAGGGTTGCCAAACGTCAAAAATAGTAGTTTCCGGAAATCTCAGCAAACATTTTTTCAACCAATTTGATGATACTTCCATTTAATGATCAGCCCACCAATCCCACTTGGCTCACCAAATTTCGTTCTTCTAGGTTAAACCTTTCCTTTGCAGTAACCGTTTTCATGTTTAGGTTTCACTCTGTTTTCTCCTATATGGATACATGTAGTTGGAACTCTAAATCAAACACGGTTTGTGCTAGCTGTTTTAAACTTGGCACAATAATATAGTTCCAAGTTCTATCGCTATAGTTGTGTCCTATTGAAGTAGCCCCAAGCAGAGACTGACGAGAATCACTTTCATTGAAAGGGTTGCCAAGCTTCCAAAAAACTACGAGTTTCCGGAAATCTCAGCAAACCTTTTTTTCACCCAATCTTGATGATACTTCCATTTAATCATCAACCCACCAACCCCACTTGGCTCACCAAATTTCGTTCTTCTAGGTTAAACCGTTCCTTTCCAGTAACCGTTTTCATGTTTAGGTTTCACTCTGTTTTCTCCTATATGGATACATGTAGTTGGAACTCTAAATCAAACACGGTTTGTGCAAGCTCTTTGAAACTTAGCATAATAATGTAGTTCCAAGTTCTATCGCTATAGTTTGTGTCTTATTGAAGTAGCCCCAAGCAGAGACTGACGAGAATCACTTTCATTGAAAGGGGTTACCAAGCTTCCAAAAAACTGCGAGTTTCCTGAAATCTCAGCAAACATTTTTTCACCCAATCTTGATGATACTTCCATTTAATGATCAGCCCTCCAATCCCACTTGGATCACCAAATTTCGTTCTTCTAGGTTAAACCGTTCCTTTGCAGTAACCGTTTTTCATGTTTAGGTTTCACTCTGTTTTCTCCTATATGAATAAATGTAGTTGGAACTCTAAATAAACACGGTTTGTGCTAGCTCTTTGAAACTTGGCACAATAATGTAGTTCCAAGTTCTATCGCTATGGTTTGTGTCCTATTGAAGTAGCGCCAAGCAGAGACTGACGAGAATCACTTTCATTGAAAGGGGTTGCCAAGCTTCCAAAAAACTGCGAGTTTCCTAAATCTCAGCAAGCATTTTTTCACCCAATCTTGATGATTCTTCCATTTAATGATCAGCCCACCAATCCCACTTGGCTCACCAAATTTCGTTCTTCTAGGTTTAACTGTTCCTTTGCAGTAACCGTTTTCATGTTTAGGTTTCACTCTGTTTTCTCCTATATGGATACATGTAGTTGGAACTCTAAATCAAACATGGATTGTGCTAGCTCTTTGAAACTTGGCACATTAATGTAGTTCCAAGTTCTATCACTATGGTTTGTTTCCTATTGAAGTACTCCCAAGCAGAGACTGACGAGAATCACTTTCATTGAAAGGGGTTGCCAAGCTTACAAAAAACTACGAGTTTCCGGAAATCTTAGCAAACATTTTTTCACCCAATGTTGATGATACTTCCATTTAATGATCAGCCCACCAATCACACTTGGCTCACCAAATTTTGTTCTTCTAGGTTAAACCGTTCCTTTGCAGTAAAATTTTTCATGTTTAGGTTTCACTCTGTTTTCTCCTAAATGGATACATGTAGTTGGAACTCTAAATCAAAAACGGTTTGTGCTAGCTCTTTGAAACTTGGCACAATAATGTAGTTCCCAATTCTATCACTATAGTTTGTGTCCTTTTGAAGTAGCCCCAAGCAGAGACTGACGAGAATCACTTTCATTGAAAGGGGTTGCCAAGCTTCCAAAAAACTACGAGTTTCCGGAAATCTTAGCAAACATTTTTTCACAAAATCTTGATGATACTTCCATTTAATCATCAAACCACCAACCCCACTTGGCTCACCAAATTTCGTTCTTTTAGGTTAAACCGTTCCTTTGCAGAAACCGTTTTCATGTTTAGGTTTCACTCTGTTTTCTCCTATATGGATACATGTAGTTGGATCTCTAAATCAAACACGGTTTGTGGTAGCTCTTTGAAACTTGGCACAATAATGTAGTTCCAAATTCTATCGCTATGGTTTGTGTCCTATTGAAGAAGCCCCAAGCAGAGACTGACGAGAATCACTTTCATTGAAAGGGGTTGCCAAGCTTCCAAAAAGTAGGAGTGACCGGAAATCTCAGCAAACATTTTTTCACCCAGTCTTGATGATACTTGCAGGTAGTGATCAGTACACCAATCCCACTTGGCACACCAAATTTCGTTCTTCTAGGTTAAACCGTTCCTTTGCAGTAACCGTTTTCAGGTTTAGGTTTCACTCTGTTTTCTCCTATATGGATACATGTAGTTGGAACTCTAAATCAAACACGGTTTGTGCTTGCTCTTTGAAACTTGGCATAATAATGTAGTTTCAAGTTCTATCGCTATGGTTTGTGTCCTATTGAAGCAGCCCCAAGCAGAGACTGACGAGAATCACTTTCATTGAAAGGGGTTGCCAAACTTCAAAAATAGGAGTTTCCGGAAATCTCAGCAAACATTTTTTTCAACCAATCTTGATGATACTTCGATTTAATGATCAGCCCACCAATCCCACTTGGCTCACCAAATTTCGTTCTTCTAGGTTAAACCGTTCCTTTGCAGTAACCGTGTTCATGTTTAGGTTTCACTCTGTTTTCTCCTATATGGATACATGTCGTTGGAACACTAAATCAAACACGGTTTGTGCTAGCTCTTTGAAACTTGGCACAATAAAGTAGTTCCAAGTTCTATCGATATCTTTTGTGTCCTATTGAAGTAGCCCCAACCAGAGACTGAGGAGAATCACTTTCATTGAAAGGGGTTGCCAAGCTTCCAAAAAATTACGAGTTTCCTGAAATCTCAGCAAACATTTATTCACCCAATCTTGATGATACTTCCATTAAATAATCAGCCCACCAATCCCACTTGGCTCACCAAATTTCGTTCTTCTAGGTTAAACCGTTCCTTTGCAGAAACCGTTTTCATGTTTAGGTTTCACTCTGTTTTCTCCTATATGAATACATGTAGTTGGAACTCTAAATCAAACACGGTTTGTTCTAGCTCTTTGAAACTTGGCACAATAAAGTAGTTCCAAGATCAGTCGCTATGGTTTGTGTCCTATTGAAGTAGCACCAGGCAGAGACTGACGAGAATCACTTTCATTGAAAGGGGTTGCCAAGCTTCCAAAAAACTGCGAGTTTTCTGAAATCTCAGCAAACATTTTTTCAGACAATCTTGATGATACTTGCAGGTAATGATCAGTACACCAATCCCACTTGGATCACCAAATTTCGTTCTTATAGGTTAAACCGTTCCTTTGCAGTAACCGTTTTCATGTTTAGGTATAACTCTGTTTTCTCCTATATGGATACATGTAGTTGGAACTGTAAATCAAACACGGTTTGTGCTAGCTCTTTGAAACTTGGCACAATAAAGTACTTCCAAGTTCTATCGCTATCTTTTGTGTCCTATTGAAGTAGGCCCAAGCAGAGACTGACGAGAATCACTTTCATTGAAAGGGGTTGCCAAGCTTCCAAAAAACTGCGATTTTCCTGAAATCTCACTAAGCATTTTTTCACCCAATCTTGATGATTCTTCTATTTAATGATCAGCCCACCAATACCACTTGGCTCACTAAATTTCGTTCGTCTAGGTTAAACCGTTACTTTGCAGTAACCATTTTCATGTTTAGGTTTCACTCTGTTTTCTCCTATATGGATACATGTAGTTGGAACTCTAAATCAAAACCGGTTTGTGCTAGCTCCTTGAAACATGGCACAATAATGTAGTTTCAAGTTCTATAGCTATGGTTTGTGTCCTATTGAAGAAGCCCCAAGCAGAGACTGACGAGAATCACTTTCATCGAAAAGGGTTGCCAAACTTCAAAAATAGGAGTTTCCGGAAATGTCAGCAAACATTTTTTCAACCAATTTGATGATACTTCCATTTAATGATCAGCCCACCATTCCCACTTGGCTCACCAAATTTCGTTCTTCTAGGTTAAACCATTCCTTTGCAGTAACCGTTTTCATGTTTAGGTTTCACTCTGTTTTCTCCTATATGGATACATGTATTTGGAACTCTAAATCAAACACGGTTTGTGCAAGCTCTTTGAAACTTGGCACAATAATGTAGTTCCAAGTTCTATCGCTATAGTTTGTGTCTTATTGAAGTAGCCCCAAGCAGAGACTGACGAGAATCACTTTCATTGAAAGGAGTTACCAAGCTTCCAAAAAACTGCGAGTTTCCTGAAATCTCAGCAAACATTTTTTCACCCAATCTTGATGATACTTCCATTTAATGATCAGCCCTCCAATCCCACTTGGCTCACCAAATTTCGTTCTTCTAGGTTAAACCGTTCCTTTGCAGTAACCGTTTTTCATGTTCAGGTTTCACTCTGTTTTCTCCTATATGAATAAATGTAGTTGGAACTGTAAATAAACACGGTTTGTGCTAGCTCTTTGAAAGTTGGCACAATAATGTAGTTCCAAGTTCTATCGCTATGGTTTGTGTCCTATTGAAGTAGCGCCAAGCAGAGACTCACGAGAATCACTTTCATTGAAAGGGGTTGCCAAGCTTCCAAAAAACTGTGAGATTCCTGGAATCTCAGCAAGCATTTTTTCACCCAATCTTGATGATTCTTCCATTTAATGATCAGCCCACCAATCCCACTTGGGTCACCAAATTTCGTTCTTGTAGGTTTAACTGTTCCTTTGCAGTAACCGTTTTCATGTTTAGGTTTCACTCTGTTTTCTCCTATATGGATACATGTAGTTGGAACTCTAAATCAAACATGGATTGTGCTAGCTCTTTGAAACTTGGCACATTAATGTAGTTCCAAGTTCTATCGCTATGGTTTGTTTCCTATTGAAGTACTCCCAAGCAGAGACTGACGAGAATCACTTTCATTGAAAGGGGTTGCCAAGCTTCCAAAAAACTACGAGTTTCCTGAAATCTCAGCAAACATTTTTTCACCCAATCTTGATGATACTTCCATTTATTGATCAGCCCACCAATCCCACTTGGCTCACCAAATTTTGTTCTTCTAGGTTAAACCGTTCCTTTGCAGTAAAATTTTTCATGTTTAGGTTTCACTCTGTTTTCTCCTAAATGGATACATGTAGTTGGAACTCTAAATCAAAAACGGTTTGTGCTAGCTCTTTGAAACTTGGCACAATAATGTTGTTCCAAGTTCTATCGCTATGGTTTGTGTCCTATTGAAGTAGGCCCAACAGAGACTGACGAGAATCACTTTCATTGAAAGGGGTTGCCAAGCTTCCAAAAAACAACGAGTTTCCTGAAATCTCAGCAAACTTTTTCTCACCCAATCTTGATGATACTTGCAGGTAGTGATCAGGACACGAATCCCACTTGGCTCACCAAATTTCGTTCTTCTAGGTTAAACCGTTCCTTTGCAGTAACCGTTTTCATGTTTAGGTTTCACTCTGTTTTCTCCTATATGGTTACATGTACTTGGAAGTCTAAATAAAACACGGTGTGTGCTAGCTCTTTGAAACTTGGCACAATAATGTAGTTCCAAGTTCTATCGCTATGGTTTGTGTCCTGTTGATGTAGCCCCAAGCAGAGACTGACGAGAATCACTTTCATTGAAAGGGGTTTCCAAGCTTCCAAAAAACTGCGAGTTTCCTGAAATCTCAGCAAACATTTTTTCACCCAATCTTGATGATACTTGCAGGTAGTGATCAGTACATGAATCCCACTTGGCACACCAAATTTCGTTCTTCTAGGTTAAACTGTTCCTTTGCAGTAACCGTTTTCAGGTTTAGGTTTCACTCTGTTTTCTCCTATATGGATACATGTAGTTGGAACTCTAAATCAAACACGGTTTGTGCTTGCTCTTTGAAACTTGGCATAATAATGTAGTTTCACGTTCTATCGCTATGGTTTGTGTCCTATTGAAGAAGCCCCAAGCAGAGACTGACGAGAATCACTTTCATTGAAAGGGGTTGCCAAACTTCAAAAATAGGAGTTTCCGGAAATCTCAGCAAACATTTTTTCAACCAATCTTGATGATACTTCGATTTAATGATCAGCCCACCAATCCCACTTGGCTCACCAAATTTCGTTCTTCTAGGTTAAACCGTTCCTTTGCAGTAACCGTTTTCATGTTTAGGTTTCACTCTGTTTTCTCCTATATGGATACATGTAGTTGGAACACTAAATCAAACACGGTTTATGCTAGCTCTTTGAAACTTGGCACAATAAAGTAGTTCCAAGTTCTATCGATATCTTTTGTGTCCTATTGAAGTAGCCCCAACCAGAGACTGAGGAGAATCACTTTCATTGAAAGGGGTTGCCAAGCTTCCAAAAAATTACGAGTTTCCTGAAATCTCAGCAAACATTTATTCACCCAATCTTGATGATACTTCATTTAATGATCAGCCCACCAATCCCACTTGGCTCACCAAATTTTGTTCTTCTAGGTTAAACCGTTCCTTTGCAGAAACCGTTTTCATGTTTAGGTTTCACTCTGTTTTCTCCTATATGAATACATGTAGTTGGAACTCTAAATCAAACATGGATTGTGCTAGCTCTTTGAAACTTGGCACATTAATGTAGTTCCAAGTTCTATCGCTATGGTTTGTTTCCTATTGAAGTACTCCCAAGCAGAGACTGACGAGAATCACTTTCATTGAAAGGGGTTGCAAAGCTTCCAAAAAACTACGAGTTTCCTGAAATCTCAGCAAACATTTTTTCACCCAATCTTGATGATACTTCGATTTAATGATCAGCCCACCAATCCCACTTGGCTCACCAAATTTTGTTCTTCTAGGTTAAACCGTTCCTTTGCAGTAAAATTTTTCATGTTTAGGTTTCACTCTGTTTTCTCCTAAATGGATACATGTAGTTGGAACTCTAAATCAAAAAGGGTTTGTGCTAGCTCTTTGAAACTTGGCACAATAATGTAGTTCCCAATTCTATCGCTATAGTTTGTGTCCTATTGAAGTAGCCCCAAGCAGAGACTGACGAGAATCACTTTCATTGAAAGGGGTTGCCAAGCTTCCAAAAAACTACGAGTTTCCGGAAATCTTAGCAAACATTTTTTCACCCAATCTTGATGATACTTCCATTTAATCATCAACCCACCAACCCCACTTGGCTCACCAAATTTCGTTCTTCTAGGTTAAACCGTTCCTTTGCAGTAACCGTTTTCATGTTTAGGTTTCACTCTGTTTTCTCCTATATGGATACATGTAGTTGGATCTCTAAATCAAACACGGTTTGTGGTAGCTCTTTGAAACTTGGCACAATAATGTAGTTTCAAGTTCTATCGCTATGGTTTGTGTCCTATTGAAGAAGCCCCAAGCAGAGACTGACGAGAATCACTTTCATTGAAAGGGGTTGCCAAGCTTCCAAAAACTGTGAGATTCCTGGAATCTCAGCAAACATTTTTTCACCCAATCTTGATGATACTTCCAATTAATGATCAGTACACCAATCCCAATTGGCTCACCAACTTTCGTTCTTCTATGTTAAACCTTCCTTTGCTGTAACCGTTTTCATGTTTAGGTTTCACTCTGTTTTCTCCTTTATGGATGCATGTAGTTGGAACTCTAAATCAAACATGGTTTGTGCTAGCTCTTTGAAACTTGGCACATTAATGTAGTTCCAAGTTCTATCGCTATGGTTTGTGTCCCATTGAAGTACTCCCAAGCAGAGACTGACGAGAATCACTTTCATTGAAAGGGGTTGCCAAGCTTCCGAAAACTATGAGTTTCCTGAAATCTTAGCAAATATTTTTTCACCCAATCTTGATGATTCTTCCATTTAATGATCAGCCCACCAATCCCACTTGGCTCACCAAATTTCGTTCCTCTAGGTTAAACCGTTCCTTTGCAGTAACCGTTTTCATGTTTAGGTTTCATTCTGTTTTCTCCTATATGGATACATGTCGTTGGAACTCTAAATCAAACACGGTTTGTGCTAGCTTTTGAAACTTGGCACAATAATGTTGATCCAAGTTCTATCGCTATGGTTTGTGTCCTATTGAAGTAGGCCCAAGCAGAGACTGACGAGAATCACTTTCATTGAAAGGGGTTGCCAAGCTTCCAAAAAACTACGAGTTTCCTGAAATCTCAGCAAACATTTTCTCACCCAATCTTGATGATACTTGCAGGTAGTGATCAGTACACGAATCCCACTTGGCTCACCAAATTTCGTTCTTCTAGGTTAAACCGTTCCTTTGCAGTAACCGTTTTCATGTTTAGGTTTCACTCTCTTTTCTCCTATATGGATACATGTACTTGGAAGTCTAAATAAAACACGGTGTGTGCTAGCTCTTTGAAACTTGGCACAATAATGTACTTCCAAGTTCTATCGCTATGGTTTGTGTCCTGTTGAAGTAGCCCCAAGCAGAGACTGACGAGAATCACTTTCATTGAAAGGGGTTTCCAAGCTTCCAAAAAACTGCGAGTTTCCTGAAATCTCAGCAAACATTTTTTCACCCAATCTTGATGATACTTGCAGGTAGTGATCAGTACATGAATCCCACTTGGCACACCAAATTTCGTTCTACTAGGTTAAACTGTTCCTTTGCAGTAACCGTTTTCATGTTTAGGATTCACACTGTTTTCTCCTATATGGATACATGTTGTTGGAACTCTAAATCAAACACGGTTTGTGCAAGCTCTTTGAAACTTGGCACAATAATATAGCTCCAAGTTCTATCACTTTGGTTTTTGTCCTATTAATGTAGCCCCATGCAGAGACTGAGGAGAATCACTTTCATTGAAAGGGGTTGCCAAGCTTCCAGAAAATTGCGAGTTTCCTGAAATCTCAGCAAACATTTTTTCACCCAATCATGATTATACTTGCAGGTAATGATCAGTACACCAATCCCACTTGGCTCACAAAATTTCGCTCTTCTAGGTTAAACCGTTCCTTTGCAGTAACCGTTTTAATGTTTATGTTTCACTCTGTTTTCTGCTATATGGATACATGTAGTTGGAACTCTAAATCAAACACGGTTTGTGCTAGCTCTTTGAAACTTGGCACAATAATGTAGTTCCAAGTTCTATCACTATAGTTTGTGTCCTATTGAAGAAGCCCCAAGCAGAGACTGACGAGAATCACTTTCATTGAAAGGGTTTGCCAAGCTTCCAAAAAGTTGGAGTGACCGGAAATCTCAGCAAACATTTTTTCACCCAATCTTGATGATACTTCCATTTAATGATCAGCCCACCAATCCCACTTGGCTCACCAAATTTTGTTCTTCTAGGTTAAACCGTTCCTTTGCAGTAAAAGTTTTCATGTTTAGGTTTCACTCTGCTTTCTCCTATATAGATACATGTAGTTGGAACTCTAAATCAAACACGGTTTGTGCTAACTCTTTGAAACTTGGCACAATAATGTAGTTCCAAGTTGTATCGCTATGGTTTGTGTCCTATTGAAGTACCCACAAGCAGAGACTGAGGAGATTCACTTTCATTGAAAGGGGTTGCCAAGCTTCCAAAAAACTGCGAGTTTTCTGAAATCTCAGCAAACATTTTTTCACCCAATCTTGATGATACTTGCAGGTAATGATCAGTACACCAATCCCACTTGGCTCACCAAATTTCGTTCTTCTAGGTTAAACCGTTCCTTTGCAGTAACCGTTTTCATGTTTAGGTTTCACTCTGTTTTCTCCTATATGGATACATGTAGTTGGAACTTAAATCAAAAACGGTTTGTGCTAGCTCCTTGAAACATGGCACAATAATGTAGTTTCAAGTTCTATCGCTATGGTTTGTGTCCTATTGAAGAAGCCCCAAGCAGAGACTGACGAGAATCACTTTCATTGAACGGGGTTGCCAAGCTTCCAAAAAATGTGAGATTCCTGAAATCTCAGCAAACATTTTTTCACCCAATCTTGATGATACTTCCATTTAATGATCAGCCCTCCAATCCAACTTGGCTCACCAAATTTTGTTCTTCTAGGTTAAACCGTTCCTTTGCAGTAACAGATTTCATGTTTAGGTTTCACTCTGTTTTCTCCTATATGGATACATGTAGTTGGAACTCTAAATCAAACACGGTGGGTGCTAGCTCTTTGAAACTTGGCACAATAATGTAGTTCCAAGTTCTATCGCAATAGTTGTGTCCTATTGAAGAAGCCCCAAGCAGAGACTGACGAGAATCACTTTCATTGAAAGGGGTTGCCATGCTTCCAAAAAACTGCGAGTTTCCTGAAATCTCAGCAAACATTTTTTCACCCAATCTTAATCATACTTGCAGGTAGTGATCAGTACATGAATAACACTTGGCACACCAAATTTCGTTCTTCTAGGTTAAACCGTTCCTTTGCAGTAATCGTTTTCATGTTTAGGTTTCACTCTGTTTTCTCCTATATGAATACATGTAGTTGGAACTCTAAATCAAACACGGTTTGTTCTAGCTCTTTGAAACTTGGCACAATAAAGTAGTTCCATGTTCTATCACTATGGTTTGTGTCCTATTGAAGTAGCCCCAAGCAGAGACTGACGAGAATCAATTTCATTGAAAGGGGTTGCCAAGCTTCCAAAAAACTGCGAGTTTCCTCAAATCTCAGCAAACATTTTTTCAGCCAATCTTGATGATACTTGCAGGTAATGATCATTACACCAATCGCACTTGGCTCACCAAATTTCGTTCTTCTAGGTTAAACCGTTCCTTTGCAGTAAGCGTTTTCATGTATAGGTTTCACTCTGTTTTCTCCTACATGGATACATGTAGTTGGAACTCTAAATCAAACACATTTTGTGCTAGCTCTTTGAAACTTGGCACAATAATGTAGTTTCAAGTTCTATCGCTATGGTTTGTGTCCTATTGAAGTACTCCCAAGCAGAGACTGACGAGAATCACTTTCATTGAAAGGGGTTGCCAAGCTTCCGAAAAAGTGCGAGTTTCCTGAAATCTCAGCACACATTTTTTCACCCAATCTTGATGATACTTCCATTTAATGATCAGCCCACCAATCCCACTTGTGTCACCAAATTTCGTTCTTCTAGGTTAAACCGTTCCTTTGCAGTAACCGTTTTCATGTTTAGGTTTCACTCTGTTTTCTCCTATATGGATACCTGTAGTTGGAACTCTAAATCAAGCACGGTGTGTGCTAGCTCTTTGAAACTTGGCACAATAATGTAGTTCCAAGTTCTATCGCTATGGTTTGGTTCCTGTTGAAGTAGCCCCAAGCAGAGACTGACGAGAATCACTTTCATTGAAAGGGGTTGCCAAGCTTCCAAAAACTGTGAGATTCCTGAAATCTCAGCAAACATTTTTTCACCCAATCTTGATGATACTTCCAATTAATGATCAGTACACCAATCCCAATTGGCTCACCAAATTTCGTTCTTCTAGGTTAAACCGTTCCTTTGCAGTAACCGTTTTCATGTTTAGGTTTCACTCTGTTTTCTCCTATATGGATACATGTAGTTGGAACTCTAAATCAAACATGGTTTGTGCTAGCTCTTTGAAACTTGCACATTAATGTAGTTCCAAGTTCTATCGCTATGGTTTGTGTCCTATTGAAGTACTCCCAAGCAGAGACTGAGGAGAATCACTTTCATTGATAGGGGTTGCCAAGCTTCCGAAAAACTGGGAGTTTCCTGAAATCTCAGCAAACATTTTTTCACCCAATCGTGAAGATACTTCCATTTAATGATCAGCCCACCAATCCCACTTCTGTCACCAAATTTCGTTCTTCTAGGTTAATCCGTTCCTTTGCAGTAACCGTTTTCATGTTTAGGTTTCACTCTGCTTTCTCCTATATGGATACATGTAGTTGGAACTCTAAATCAAACACGGTTTGTGCTAACTCTTTGAAACTTGGCACAATAATGTAGTTCCAAGTTCTATCGCTATAGTTTGTGTCATATTTAAGTAGCGCCAAGCACAGACTGATGAGAATTATTTTCATTGAAAGTGGTTGCCAAGCTTCCGAAAAACTGCGAGTTTCCTGAAATCTCAGCAAACATTTTTTCACCCAATCTTGATGATACTTGCAGGTAATGATCAGTACACCAATCCCACTTGGCTCACCCAATTTCGTTCTTCTAGGTTAAACAGTTCCTTTGCAGTAACCGTTTTCATGTTTAGGTTTCACTCTTTTTTCTCCTATATGGATACATGTAGTTGGAACTCTAAATCAAACACGGTTTGTGCTAGCTCTTTGAAACTTGGCACAATAATGTAGTTTCAAGTTCTATCGCTATGGTTTGTGTCCTATTGAAGAAGCCCCAAGCAGGGACTGACGAGAATCACTTTCATTGAAAGGGGTTGCCAAGCTTCCAAAAACTGTGAGATTCCTGGAATCTCAGCAAACATTTTTTCACCCAATCTTGATGATACTTCCAATTAATGATCAGTACACCAATCCCAATTGGCTCACCAAATTTCGTTCTTCTATGTTAAACCTTCCTTTGCTGTAACCGTTTTCATGTTTAGGTTTCACTCTGTTTTCTCCTAAATGAATACATGTAGTTGGAACTCTAAATCAAACATGGTTTGTGCTAGCTCTTTGAAACTTGGCACATTAATGTAGTTCCAAGTTCTATCACTACGGTTTGTGTCCCATTGAAGTACTCCCAAGCAGAGACTGACGAGAATCACTTTCATTGAAAGGGGTTGTCAACCTTCCGAAAAAATATGAGTTTCCTGAAATCTTAGCAAATATTTTTTCACCCAATCTTGATGATTCTTCCATTTAATGATCAGCCCACCAATCCCACTTGGCTCACCAAATTTCGTTCCTCTAGGTTAAACCGTTCCTTTGCAGTAACCGTTTTCATGTTTAGGTTTCACTCTGTTTTCTCCTATATGGATACATGTCGTTGGAACTCTAAATCAAACACGGTTTGTGCTACCTTTTGAAACTTGGCACAATAATGTAGTTCCAAGTTGTATCGCTATGGTTTGTGTCCTATTGAAGTAGGCCCAAGCAGAGACTGACGAGAATCACTTTCATTGAAAGGGGTTGCCAAGCTTCCAAAAAACAACGAGTTTCCTGAAGTCTCAGCAAACATTTTCTCACCCAATCTTGATGATACTTGCAGGTAGTGATCAGTACACGAATCCCACTTGGCTCACCAAATTTCGTTCTTCTAGGTTAAACCGTTCCTTTGCAGTAACCGTTTTCATGTTTAGGTTTCACTCTGTTTTCTCCTATATGGATACATGTAGTTGGAACTCTAAATCAAACACGGTTTGTGCTAGCTCTTTGAAACTTGGCACAATAATGTAGTTCCAAGTTCTATCGCTATGGTTTGTGTACTATTGAAGTACTCCCAAGCAGAGACTGAGGAGATTCACTTTCATTGATAGGGGTTGCCAAGCTTCCGAAAAACTGCGAGTTTCCTGAAATCTCAGCAAACATTTTTTCACACAATCTTGATGATACTTCCATTTAATGATCAGCCCACCAATCCCACTTCTGTCACCAAATTTCGTTCTTCTAGGTTAAACCGTTCCTTTGCAGTAACCGTTTTCATGTTTCGGTTTCACTCTGTTTTCTCCTATATGGATACATGTTGTTGGAACTCTAAATCAAACACGGTTTGTGCTAGCTCTTTGAAACTTGGCACAATAATGTAGTTTCAAGTTCTATCGCTATGGTTGGTGTCCTATCGAAGAAGCCCCAAGCAGAGTCTGACGAGAATCACTTTCATTGAAAGGGGTTGCCATGCTTCCAAAAAACTGTGAGTTTCCTCAAATCTCAGCAAACATTTTTTCAGACAATCTTGATGATACTTGCAGGTAATGATCAGTACACCAATCCCACTTGGCTCACAAAATTTCGCTCTTCTAGGTTAAACCGTTCCTTTGCAGTAACCGTTTTAATGTTTATGTTTCACTCTGTTTTCTCCTATATGGATACATGCAGTTTGAATTCCAAATCAAACACGGTTTGTGCTGGCTCTTTGAAACTGGGAACAATAATGTAGTTCCAAGTTCTATCGCTATGGTTTGTGTCCTATTGAAGAAGCCCCAAGTAGAGACTGACGAGAATCACTTTCATTGAAAGGGTTTGCCAAGCTTCCAAAAAGTTGGAGTGACCGGAAATCTCAGCAAACATTTTTTCACCCAATCTTGATGATAATTCCATTTAATGATCAGCCCACCAATCCCACTTGGATCACCAAATTTCATTCTTCTAGGTTAAGCCGTTCCTTTGCAGTAACCCTTTTCATATTTAAGTTTCACTCTGTTTTCTCCTACATGGATACATGTATTTGGAACTCTAAATCAAACACGGTTTGTGCTAGCTCTTTGAAACATGGCACAATAATGTAGTTCCAAGTTCTATCGCTATGGTTTGTGTCCTATTGATGTAGCCCCAAGCAGAGACTGATGAGAATCACTTTCATTGAAAGGGGTTGTGAAGCTTCCAAAAAACTACGAGTTTCCTGAAATCTCAGCAAACATTTTTTCACCCAATCTTGATGATACTTGCAGGTAGTGATCAGTACACCAATCCCACTTGGCACACCAAATTTCGTTCTTCTAGGTTAAACCGTTCCTTTGCAGTAACCGTTTTCAGGTTTAGGTTTCACTCTGTTTTCTCCTATATGGATACATGTAGTTGGAACTCTAAATCAAACACGGTTTGTGCTTGCTCTTTGAAACTTGGCATAATAATGTAGTTTCAAGTTCTATCGCTATGGTTTGTGTCCTATTGAAGAAGCCCCAAGCAGAGACTGACGAGAATCACTTTCATTGAAAGGGGTTGCCAAACTTCAAAAATAGGAGTTTCCGGAAATCTCAGCAAATATTTTTTCAACCAATCTTGATGATACTTCGATTTAATGATCAGCCCACCAATCCCACTTGGCTCACCAAATTTCGTTCTTCTAGGTTAAACCGTTCCTTTGCAGTAACCGTTTTCATGTTTAGGTTTCACTCTGTTTTCTCCTATATGGATACATGTCGTTGGAACTCTAAATCAAATCCGGTTTGTGCTAGCTCCTTGAAACATGGCACAATAATGTAGTTTCAAGTTCTATCGCTATGGTTTGTGTCCTATTGAAGAAGCCCCAAGCAGAGACTGACGAGAATCACTTTAATTGAAAAGGGTTGCCAAACTTCAAAAATAGGAGTTTCCGGAAATCTCAGCGAACATTTTTTCAACCAATTTGATGATACTTCCATTTAATGATCAGCCCACCAATCCCACTTGGCTCACCAAATTTCGTTCTTCTAGGTTAAACCTTTCCTTTGCAGTAACCGTTTTCATGTTTAGGTTTCACTCTGTTTTCTCCTATATGGATACATGTAGTTGGAACTCTAAATCAAACACGGTTTGTGCTAGCTGTTTTAAACTTGGCACAATAATATAGTTCCAAGTTCTATCGCTATGGTTTGTGTACTATTGAAGTACTCCCAAGCAGAGACTGACGAGAATCACTTTCATTGAAAGGGGTTGCCAAGCTTCCAAAAAACTACGAGTTTCCGGAAATCTCAGCAAACCTTTTTTCACCCAATCTTGATGACACTTCCATTTAATCATCAACCCACCAACCCCACTTGGCTCACCAAATTTCGTTCTTCTAGGTTAAACCGTTCCTTTCCAGTAACCGTTTTCATGTTTCAGTTTCACTCTGTTTTCTCCTATATGGATACATGTAGTTGGAACTCTAAATCAAACACGGTTTGTGCAAGCTCTTTGAAACTTGGCACATTAATGTAGTTCCAAGTTCTATCGCTATAGTTTGTGTCTTATTGAAGTAGCCCCAAGCAGAGACTGACGAGAATCACTTTCATTGAAAGTGGTTACCAAGCTTCCAAAAAACTGCGAGTTTCCTGAAATCTCAGCAAACATTTTTTCACCCAATCTTGATGATACTTCCATTTAATGATCAGCCCTCCAATCCCACTTGGCTCACCAAATTTCGTTCTTCTAGGTTAAACCGTTCCTTTGCAGTAACCGTTTTTCATGTTTAGGTTTCACTCTGTTTTCCTCCTATATGAATAAATGTAGTTGGAACTCTAAATAAACACGGTTTATGCTAGCTCTTTGAAACTTGGCACAATAATGTAGTTCCAAGTTCTATCGCTATGGTTTGTGTCCTATTGAAGTAGCGCCAAGCAGAGACTGACGAGAATCACTTTCATTGAAAGGGGTTGCCAAGCTTCCAAAAAACTGCGAGTTTCCTGAAATCTCAGCAAGCATTTTTTCACCCAATCTTGATGATTCTTCCATTTAATGATCAGCCCACCAATCCCACTTGGGTCACCAAATTTCGTTCTTCTAGGTTTAACTGTTCTTTTGCAGTAACCGTTTTCCATGTTTAGGTTTCACTCTGTTTTCTCCTATATGGATACATGTAGTTGGAACTCTAAATCAAACATGGATTGTGCTAGCTCTTTGGAAACTTGGCACATTAATGTAGTTCCAAGTTCTATCGCTATGGTTTGTTTCCTATTGAAGTACTCCCAAGCAGAGACTGACGAGAATCACTTTCATTGAAAGGGGTTGCCAAGCTTCCAAAAAACTACGAGTTTCCGGAAATATTAGCAAACATTTTTTCACCCAATCTTGATGATACTTCCATTTAATCATCAACCCACCAACCCACTTGGCTCACCAAATTTCGTTCTTCTAGGTTAAACCGTTCCTTTGCAGTAACCGTTTTCATGTTTAGGTTTCACTCTGTTTTCTCCTATATGGATACATGTAGTTGGAACTCTAAATCAAACACGGTTTGTGGTAGCTCTTTGAAACTTGGCACAATAATGTAGTTTCAAGTTCTATGGCTATGGTTTGTGTCCTATTGAAGAAGTCCCAAGCAGAGACTGATGAGAATCATTTTCATTGAAAGGGGTTGCCATCTTCCAAAAAACTGCGAGTTTTCTGAAATCTCAGCAAACATTTTTTCACCCAATCTTGATGATACTTCCATTTAATGATCAGCCCTCCAATCCCACTTGGCTCACCAAATTTCGTTCTTCTAGGTTAAACGTTCCTTTGCAGTAACCGTTTTTCATGTTTAGGTTTCACTCTGTTTTCTCCTATATGAATAAATGTAGTTGGAACTCTAAATAAACACGGTTTATGCTAGCTCTTTGAAACTTGGCACAATAATGTAGTTCCAAGTTCTATCGCTATAGTTTGTGTCCTATTGAAGTAGCGCCAAGCAGAGACTGACGAGAATCACTTTCATTGAAAGGGGTTGCCAAGCTTCCAAAAAACTGCTAGTTTCCTGAAATCTCAGCAAGCATTTTTTCACCCAATCTTGATGATTCTTCCATTTAATGATCAGCCCACCAATCCCACTTGGGTCACCAAATTTCGTTCTTCTAGGTTTAACTGTTCCTTTGCAGTAACCGTTTTTCATGTTTAGGTTTCACTCTGTTTTCTCCTATATGGATACATGTAGTTGGAACTCTAAATCAAACATGGATTGTGCTAGCTCTTTGAAACTTGGCACATTAATGTAGTTCCAAGTTCTATCGCTATGGTTTGTTTCCTATTGAAGTACTCCCCAAGCAGAGACTGACGAGAATCACTTTCATTGAAAGGGGTTGCCAAGCTTCCAAAAAACTACGAGTTTCCGGAAATCTTAGCAAACATTTTTTCACCCAATCTTGATGATACTTCCATTTAATCATCAACCCACCAACCCCACTTGGCTCACCAAATTTTTTTCTTCTAGGTTAAACCGTTCCTTTGCAGTAACCGTTTTCATGTTTAGGTTTCACTCTGTTTTCTCCTTTATGGATACATGTAGTTGGAACTCTAAATCAAACACGGTTTGTGGTAGCTCTTTGAAACTTGGCACAATAATGTAGTTTCAAGTTCTATGGCTATGGTTTGTGTCCTATTGAAGAAGTCCCAAGCAGAGACTGATGAGATTCATTTTCATTGAAAGGGGTTGCCATCTTCCAAAAAACTGCGAGTTTTCTGAAATCTCAGCAAACATTTTTTCACCCAATCTTGATGATACTTGCAGGTAATGATCAGTACACCAATCCCACTTGGCTCACCAAATTTCGTTCTTCTAGGTTATACCGTTCCTTTGCGGTAACCGTTTTCATGTTTAGGTTTCACTCTGTTTTCTCCTTTATGGATACATGTACTTGGAACTCTAAATCAAACACGGTTTGTTCTAGCTCTTTGAAACTTGGCACAATAATTTAGTTCCAAGTTGTATCGCTATGGTTTGTGTCCTATTGAAGTAGCCCAAGCAGAGACTGACGAGAATCACTTTCAATGAAAGGGGTTGCCAAGCTTCCAAAAACTGTGAGATTCCTGGAATCTCAGCAAACATTTTTTCACCCAATCTTGATGATACTTCCAATTAATGATCAGTACACCAATCCCAATTGGCTCACCAAATTTCGTTCTTCTATGTTAAACCTTCCTTTGCTGTAACCGTTTTCATGTTTAGGTTTCACTCTGTTTTCTCCTTTATGGATACATGTAGTTGGAACTCTAAATCAAACATGGTTTGTGCTAGCTCTTTGAAACTTTGCACATTAATGTAGTTCCAAGTTCTATCGCTATGGTTTGTGTCCCATTGAAGTACTCCCAAGCAGAGACTGACGAGAATCACTTTCATTGAAAGGGGTTGCCAAGCTTCCGAAAAACTGCGAGTTTCCTGAAATCTTAGCAAATATTTTTTCACCCAATCTTGATGATTCTTCCACTTAATGATCAGCCCACGAATCCCACTTGGCTCACCAAATTTCGTTCCTCTAGGTTAAACCGTTCCTTTGCAGTAACCGTTTTCATGTTTAGGTTTCATTCTGTTTTCTCCTATATGGATACATGTTGTTGGAACTCTAAATCAAACACGGTTTTGTGCTAGCTTTTGAAACTTGGCACAATAATGTAGTTCCAAGTTCTATCGCTATGGTTTGTGTCCTATTGAAGTAGGCCCAAGCAGAGACTGACGAGAATCACTTTCATTGAAAGGGGTTGCATTCTTCCAAAAAACTGCGAGTTTTCTGAAATCTCAGCAAACATTTTTTCACCCAATCTTGATGATACTTGCAGGTAATGATCAGTACACCAATCCCACTTGGCTCACCAAATTTCGTTCTTCTAGGTTATACCGTTCCTTTGCGGGTAACCGTTTTCATGTTTAGGTTTCACTCTGTTTTCTCCTTTATGGATACATGTACTTGGAACTCTAAATCAAACACGGTTTGTTCTAGCTCTTTGAAACTTGGCACAATAATTTAGTTCCAAGTTGTATCGCTATGGTTTGTGTCCTATTGAAGTACGCCCAAGCAGAGACTGACGAGAATCACTTTCATTGAAAGGGGTTGCCAAGCTTCCAAAAACTGTGAGATTCCTGGAATCTCAGCAAACATTTTTTCACCCAATCTTGATGATACTTCCAATTAATGATCAGTACACCAATCCCAATTGGCTCACCAAATTTCGTTCTTCTATGTTAAACCTTCCTTTGCTGTAACCGTTTTCATGTTTAGGTTTCACTCTGTTTTCTCCTTTATGGATACATGTAGTTGGAACTCTAAATCAAACATGGTTTGTGCTAGCTCTTTGAAACTTTGCACATTAATGTAGTTCCAAGTTCTATCGCTATGGTTTGTGTCCCATTGAAGTACTCCCAAGCAGAGACTGACGAGAATCACTTCATTGAAAGGGGTTGCCAAGCTTCCGAAAAACTGCGAGTTTCCTGAAATCTTAGCAAATATTTTTTCACCCAATCTTGATGATTCTTCCACTTAATGATCAGCCCACGAATCCCACTTGGCTCACCAAATTTCGTTCCTCTAGGTTAAACCGTTCCTTTGCAGTAACCGTTTTCATGTTTAGGTTTCATTCTGTTTTCTCCTATATGGATACATGTCGTTGGAACTCTAAATCAAACACGGTTTGTGCTAGCTTTTGAAACTTGGCACAATAATGTAGTTCCAAGTTCTATCGCTATGGTTTGTGTCCTATTGAAGTAGGCCCAAGCAGAGACTGACGAGAATCACTTTCATTGAAAGGGGTTGCCAAGCTTCCAAAAAACAACGAGTTCCTGAAATCTCAGCAAACATTTTCTCACCAGTCTTGATGATACTTGCAGGTAGTGATCAGTACACGAATCCCACTTGGCTCACCAAATTTCGTTCTTCTAGGTTAAAACGTTCCTTTGCAGCAACCGTTTTCATGTTTAGGTTTCACTCTGTTTTCTCCTATATGGATACATGTTGTTGGAACTCTAAATCAAACACGGTTTTTGCAAGCTCTTTGAAACTTGGCACAATAATATAGTTCCAAGTTCTATCACTTTGGTTTTTGTCCTATTAAAGTAGCCCCATGCAGAGACAGAGGAGAATCACTTTCATTGAAAGGGGTTGCCAAGCTTCCAGAAAACTGCGAGTTTCCTGAAATCTCAGCAAACATTTTTTTCACCCAATCATGATTATACTTGCAGGTAATGATCAGTACACCAATCCCACTTGGCTCACAAAATTTCGTTCTTCTAGGTTAAACCGTTCCTTTGCAGTAACCGTTTTAATGTTTAGGTTTCACTCTGTTTTCTCCTATATGGATACATGTAGTTGGAACTCTAAATCAAACACGGTTTGTGCTTGCTCTTTGAAACTTGGCATAATAATGTAGTTTCAAGTTCTATCGCTATGGTTTGTGTCCTATTGAAGAAGCCCCAAGCAGAGACTGACGAGAATCACTTTCATTGAAAGGGGTTGCCAAACTTCAAAAATAGGAGTTTCCGGAAATCTCAGCAAATATTTTTTCAACCAATCTTGATGATACTTCGATTTAATGATCAGCCCACCAATCCCACTTGGCTCACCAAATTTCGTTCTTCTAGGTTAAACCGTTCCTTTGCAGTAACCGTTTTCATGTTTAGGTTTCACTCTGTTTTCTCCTATATGGATACATGTCGTTGGAACTCTAAATCAAAACCGGTTTGTGCTAGCTCCTTGAAACATGGCACAATAATGTAGTTTCAAGTTCTATCGCTATGGTTTGTGTCCTATTGAAGAAGCCCCAAACAGAGACTGACGAGAATCACTTTAATGAAAAGGGTTGCCAAACTTCAAAATAGGAGTTTCCGGAAATCTCAGCGAACATTTTTTCAACCAATTTGATGATACTTCCATTTAATGATCAGCCCACCAATCCCACTTGGCTCACCAAATTTCGTTCTTCTAGGTTAAACCTTTCCTTTGCAGTAACCGTTTTCATGTTTATATTTCACTCTGTTTTCTCCTATATGGATACATGTAGTTGGAACTCTAAATCAAACACGGTTTGTGCTTGCTCTTTGAAACTTGGCATAATAATGTAGTTTCAAGTTCTATCGCTATGGTTTGTGTCCTATTGAAGAAGCCCCAAGCAGAGACTGACGAGAATCACTTTCATTGAAAGGGGTTGCCAAACTTCAAAAATAGGAGTTTCCGGAAATCTCAGCAAATATTTTTTCAACCAATCTTGATGATACTTCGATTTAATGATCAGCCCACCAATCCCACTTGGCTCACCAAATTCGTTCTTCTAGGTTAAACCGTTCCTTTGCAGTAACCGTTTTCATGTTTAGGTTTCACTCTGTTTTCTCCTATATGGATACATGTCGTTGGAACTCTAAATCAAATCCGGTTTGTGCTAGCTCCTTGAAACATGGCACAATAATGTAGTTTCAAGTTCTATCGCTATGGTTTGTGTCCTATTGAAGAAGCCCCAAGCAGAGACTTACGAGAATCACTTTAATTGAAAAGGGTTGCCAAACTTCAAAAATAGGAGTTTCCGGAAATCTCAGCGAACATTTTTTCAACCAATTTGATGATACTTCCATTTAATGATCAGCCCACCAATCCCACTTGGCTCACCAAATTTCGTTCTTCTAGGTTAAACCTTTCCTTTGCAGTAACCGTTTTCATGTTTAGGTTTCACTCTGTTTTCTCCTATATGGATACATGTAGTTGGAACTCTAAATCAAACACGGTTTGTGCTAGCTGTTTTAAACTTGGCACAATAATATAGTTCCAAGTTCTATCGCTATAGTTTGTGTCTTATTGAAGTAGCCCCAAGCAGAGACTGAAGAGAATCACTTTCATTGAAAGGGGTTGCCAAGCTTCCAAAAAACTACGAGTTTCCGGAAATCTCAGCAAACCTTTTTTCACCCAATCTTGATGACACTTCCATTTAATCATCAACCCACCAACCCCACTTGGCTCACCAAATTTCGTTCTTCTAGGTTAAACCGTTCCTTTCCAGTAACCGTTTTCATGTTTAAGTTTCACTCTGTTTTCTCCTATATGGATACATGTAGTTGGAACTCTAAATCAAACACGGTTTGTGCAAGCTCTTTGAAACTTGGCACATTAATGTAGTTCCAAGTTCTATCGCTATAGTTTGTGTCTTATTGAAGTAGCCCCAAGCAGAGACTGACGAGAATCACTTTCATTGAAAGTGGTTACCAAGCTTCCAAAAAACTGCGAGTTTCCTGAAATCTCAGCAAACATTTTTTCACCCAATCTTGATGATACTTCCATTTAATGATCAGCCCTCCAATCCCACTTGGCTCACCAAATTTCGTTCTTCTAGGTTAAACCGTTCCTTTGCAGTAACCGTTTTTCATGTTTAGGTTTCACTCTGTTTTCTCCTATATGAATAAATGTAGTTGGAACTCTAAATAAACACGGTTTATGCTAGCTCTTTGAAACTTGGCACAATAATGTAGTTCCAAGTTCTATCGCTATGGTTTGTGTCCTATTGAAGTAGCGCCAAGCAGAGACTGACGAGAATCACTTTCATTGAAAGGGGTTGCCAAGCTTCCAAAAAACTGCGAGTTTCCTGAAATCTCAGCAAGCATTTTTTCACCCAATCTTGATGATTCTTCCATTTAATGATCAGCCCACCAATCCCACTTGGGTCACCAAATTTCGTTCTTCTAGGTTTAACTGTTCTTTTGCAGTAACCGTTTTCATGTTTAGGTTTCACTCTGTTTTCTCCTATATGGATACATGTAGTTGGAACTCTAAATCAAACATGGATTGTGCTAGCTCTTTGAAACTTGGCACATTAATGTAGTTCCAAGTTCTATCGCTATGGTTTGTTTCCTATTGAAGTACTCCCAAGCAGAGACTGACGAGAATCACTTTCATTGAAAGGGGTTGCCAAGCTTCCAAAAAACTACGAGTTTCCGGAAATATTAGCAAACATTTTTTCACCCAATCTTGATGATACTTCCATTTAATCATCAACCCACCAACCCCACTTGGCTCACCAAATTTCGTTCTTCTAGGTTAAACCGTTCCTTTGCAGTAACCGTTTTCATGTTTAGGTTTCACTCTGTTTTCTCCTATATGGATACATGTAGTTGGAACTCTAAATCAAACACGGTTTGTGTAGCTCTTTGAAACTTGGCACAATAATGTAGTTTCAAGTTCTATGGCTATGGTTTGTGTCCTATTGAAGAAGTCCCAAGCAGAGACTGATGAGAATCATTTTCATTGAAAGGGGTTGCCATCTTCCAAAAACTGCGAGTTTTCTGAAATCTCAGCAAACATTTTTCACCCAATCTTGATGATACTTCCATTTAATGATCAGCCCTCCAATCCCACTTGGCTCACCAAATTTCGTTCTTTCTAGGTTAAACCGTTCCTTTGCAGTAACCGTTTTTCATGTTTAGGTTTCACTCTGTTTTCTCCTATATGAATAAATGTAGTTGGAACTCTAAATAAACACGGTTTATGCTAGCTCTTTGAAACTTGGCACAATAATGTAGTTCCAAGTTCTATCGATATCTTTTGTGTCCTATTGAAGTAGCCCCAACCAGAGCCTGAGGAGAATCACTTTCATTGAAAGGGGTTGCCAAGCTTCCAAAAAACTGCTAGTTTCCTGAAATCTCAGCAAGCATTTTTTCACCCAATCTTGATGATTCTTCCATTTAATGATCAGCCCACCAATCCCACTTGGGTCACCAAATTTCGTTCTTCTAGGTTTAACTGTCCTTTGCAGTAACCGTTTTCATGTTTAGGTTTCACTCTGTTTTCTCCTATATGGATACATGTAGTTGGAACTCTAAATCAAACATGGATTGTGCTAGCTCTTTGAAACTTGGCACATTAATGTAGTTCCAAGTTCTATCGCTATGGTTTGTTTCCTATTGAAGTACTCCCAAGCAGAGACTGACGAGAATCACTTTCATTGAAAGGGGTTGCCAAGCTTGCAAAAAACTACGAGTTTCCGGAAATCTTAGCAAACATTTTTTCACCCAATCTTGATGATACTTCCATTTAATCATCAACCCACCAACCCCACTTGGCCTCACAAATTTTTTTCTTCTAGGTTAAACCGTTCCTTTGCAGTAACCGTTTTCATGTTTTAGGTTTCACTCTGTTTTTCTCCTTTATGGATACATGTAGTTGGAACTCTAAATCAAAACACGGTTTGTGGTAGCTCTTTGAAACTTGGCACAATAATGTAGTTTCAATGTTCTATGGCTATGGTTTTGTGTCCTATTGAAGAAGTCCCAAGCAGAGACTGATGAGAATCATTTTCATTGAAAGGGGGTTGCCATCATTCCAAAAAAACTGCGGAGTTTTCTGAAATCTCAGCAAACATTTTTTCATTGATGATACTTGCAGGTAATGATCAGTACACCAATCCCACTTGGCTCACCAAATTTCGTTCTTCTAGGTTATACCGTTCCTTTGCGGTAACCGTTTTCATGTTTAGGTTTCACTCTGTTTTCTCCTTTATGGATACATGTACTTGGAACTCTAAATCAAACACGGTTTGTTCTAGCTCTTTGAAACTTGGCACAATAATTTAGTTCCAAGTTGTATCGCTATGGTTTGTGTCCTATTGAAGTACGCCCAAGCAGAGACTGACGAGAATCACTTTCAATGAAAGGGGTTGCCAAGCTTCCAAAAACTGTGAGATTCCTGGAATCTCAGCAAACATTTTTTCACCCAATCTTGATGATACTTCCAATTAATGATCAGTACACCAATCCCAATTGGCTCACCAAATTTCGTTCTTCTATGTTAAACCTTCCTTTGCTGTAACCGTTTTCATGTTTAGGTTTCACTCTGTTTTCTCCTTTATGGATACATGTAGTTGGAACTCTAAATCAAACATGGTTTGTGCTAGCTCTTTGAAACTTTGCACATTAATGTAGTTCCAAGTTCTATCGCTATGGTTTGTGTCCCATTGAAGTACTCCCAAGCAGAGACTGACGAGAATCACTTTCATTGAAAGGGGTTGCCAAGCTTCCGAAAAACTGCGAGTTTCCTGAAATCTTAGCAAATATTTTTTCACCCAATCTTGATGATTCTTCCACTTAATGATCAGCCCACGAATCCCACTTGGCTCACCAAATTTCGTTCCTCTAGGTTAAACCGTTCCTTTGCAGTAACCGTTTTCATGTTTAGGTTTCATTCTGTTTTCTCCTATATGGATACATGTCGTTGGAACTCTAAATCAAACACGGTTTGTGCTAGCTTTTGAAACTTGGCACAATAATGTAGTTCCAAGTTCTATCGCTATGGTTTGTGTCCTATTGAAGTAGGCCCAAGCAGAGACTGACGAGAATCACTTTCATTGAAAGGGGTTGCATTCTTCCAAAAAACTGCGAGTTTTCTGAAATCTCAGCAAACATTTTTTCACCCAATCTTGATGATACTTGCAGGTAATGATCAGTACACCAATCCCACTTGGCTCACCAAATTTCGTTCTTCTAGGTTATACCGTTCCTTTGCGGTAACCGTTTTCATGTTTAGGTTTCACTCTGTTTTCTCCTTTATGGATACATGTACTTGGAACTCTAAATCAAACACGGTTTGTTCTAGCTCTTTGAAACTTGGCACAATAATTTAGTTCCAAGTTGTATCGCTATGGTTTGTGTCCTATTGAAGTACGCCCAAGCAGAGACTGACGAGAATCACTTTCATTGAAAGGGGTTGCCAAGCTTCCAAAAACTGTGAGATTCCTGGAATCTCAGCAAACATTTTTTCACCCAATCTTGATGATACTTCCAATTAATGATCAGTACACCAATCCCAATTGGCTCACCAAATTTCGTTCTTCTATGTTAAACCTTCCTTTGCTGTAACCGTTTTCATGTTTAGGTTTCACTCTGTTTTCTCCTTTATGGATACATGTAGTTGGAACTCTAAATCAAACATGGTTTGTGCTAGCTCTTTGAAACTTTGCACATTAATGTAGTTCCAAGTTCTATCACTATGGTTTGTGTCCCATTGAAGTACTCCCAAGCAGAGACTGACGAGAATCACTTTCATTGAAAGGGGTTGCCAAGCTTCCGAAAAACTGCGAGTTTCCTGAAATCTTAGCAAATATTTTTTCACCCAATCTTGATGATTCTTCCACTTAATGATCAGCCCACGAATCCCACTTGGCTCACCAAATTTCGTTCCTCTAGGTTAAACCGTTCCTTTGCAGTAACCGTTTTCATGTTTAGGTTTCATTCTGTTTTCTCCTATATGGATACATGTCGTTGGAACTCTAAATCAAACACGGTTTGTGCTAGCTTTTGAAACTTGGCACAATAATGTAGTTCCAAGTTCTATCGCTATGGTTTGTGTCCTATTGAAGTAGGCCCAAGCAGAGACTGACGAGAATCACTTTCATTGAAAGGGGTTGCCAAGCTTCCAAAAAACAACGAGTTTCCTGAAATCTCAGCAAACATTTTCTCACCCAGTCTTGATGATACTTGCAGGTAGTGATCAGTACACGAATCCCACTTGGCTCACCAAATTTCGTTCTTCTAGGTTAAAACGTTCCTTTGCAGCAACCGTTTTCATGTTTAGGTTTCACTCTGTTTTCTCCTATATGGATACATGTTTTTGGAACTCTAAATCAAACACGGTTTTTGCAAGCTCTTTGAAACTTGGCACAATAATATAGTTCCAAGTTCTATCACTTTGGTTTTTGTCCTATTAAAGTAGCCCCATGCAGAGACAGAGGAGAATCACTTTCATTGAAAGGGGTTGCCAAGCTTCCAGAAAACTGCGAGTTTCCTGAAATCTCAGCAAACATTTTTTCACCCAATCATGATTATACTTGCAGGTAATGATCAGTACACCAATCCCACTTGGCTCACAAAATTTCGTTCTTCTAGGTTAAACCGTTCCTTTGCAGTAACCGTTTTAATGTTTAGGTTTCACTCTGTTTTCTCCTATATGGATACATGTAGTTGGAACTCTAAATCAAACACGGTTTGTGCTTGCTCTTTGAAACTTGGCATAATAATGTAGTTTCAAGTTCTATCGCAATGGTTTGTGTCCTATTGAAGAAGCCCCAAGCAGAGACTGACGAGAATCACTTTCATTGAAAGGGGTTGCCAAACTTCAAAAATAGGAGTTTCCGGAAATCTCAGCAAATATTTTTTCAACCAATCTTGATGATACTTCGATTTAATGATCAGCCCACCAATCCCACTTGGCTCACCAAATTTCGTTCTTCTAGGTTAAACCGTTCCTTTGCAGTAACCGTTTTCATGTTTAGGTTTCACTCTGTTTTCTCCTATATGGATACATGTCGTTGGAACTCTAAATCAAAACCGGTTTGTGCTAGCTCCTTGAAACATGGCACAATAATGTAGTTTCAAGTTCTATCGCTATGGTTTGTGTCCTATTGAAGAAGCCCCAAACAGAGACTGACGAGAATCACTTTAATTGAAAAGGGTTGCCAAACTTCAAAAATAGGAGTTTCCGGAAATCTCAGCGAACATTTTTTCAACCAATTTGATGATACTTCCATTTAATGATCAGCCCACCAATCCCACTTGGCTCACCAAATTTCGTTCTTCTAGGTTAAACCTTTCCTTTGCAGTAACCGTTTTCATGTTTATGTTTCACTCTGTTTTCTCCTATATGGATACATGTAGTTGGAACTCTAAATCAAACACGGTTTGTGCTAGCTGTTTTAAACTTGGCACAATAATATAGTTCCAAGTTCTATCGCTATAGTTGTGTCCTATTGAAGTAGCCCCAAGCAGAGACTGACGAGAATCACTTTCATTGAAAGGGGTTGCCAAGCTTCCAAAAAACTACGAGTTTCCGGAAATCTCAGCAAACCTTTTTTCACCCAATCTTGATGACACTTCCATTTAATCATCAACCCACCAACCCCACTTGGCTCACCAAATTTCGTTCTTCTAGGTTAAACCGTTCCTTTCCAGTAACCGTTTTCATTTTTAAGTTTCACTCTGTTTTCTCCTATATGGATACATGTAGTTGGAACTCTAAATCAAACACGGTTTGTGCAAGCTCTTTGAAACTTGGCACATTAATGTAGTTCCAAGTTCTATCGCTATAGTTTGTGTCTTATTGAAGTAGCCCCAAGCAGAGACTGACGAGAATCACTTTCATTGAAAGGGGTTACCAAGCTTCCAAAAAACTGCGAGTTTCCTGAAATCTCAGCAAACATTTTTTCACCCAATCTTGATGATACTTCCAGTTAATGATCAGCCCTCCAATCCCACTTGCCTCACCAAATTTCGTTCTTCTAGGTTAAACCGTTCCTTTGCAGTAACCGTTTTTCATGTTTAGGTTTCACTCTGTTTTCTCCTATATGAATAAATGTAGTTGGAACTCTAAATAAACACGGTTTATGCTAGCTCTTTGAAACTCGGCACAATAATGTAGTTCCAAGTTCTATCGCTATGGTTTGTGTCCTATTGAAGTAGCGCCAAGCAGAGACTGACGAGAATCACTTTCATTGAAAGGGGTTGCCAAGCTTCCAAAAAACTGCGAGTTTCCTGAAATCTCAGCAAGCATTTTTTCACCCAATCTTGATGATTCTTCCATTTAATGATCAGCCCACCAATCCCACTTGGGTCACCAAATTTCGTTCTTCTAGGTTTAACTGTTCCTTTGCAGTAACCGTTTTCATGTTTAGGTTTCACTCTGTTTTCTCCTATATGGATACATGTAGTTGGAACTCTAAATCAAACATGGATTGTGCTAGCTCTTTGAAACTTGGCACATTAATGTAGTTCCAAGTTCTATCGCTATGGTTTGTTTCCTATTGAAGTACTCCCAAGCAGAGACTGACGAGAATCACTTTCATTGAAAGGGGTTGCCAAGCTTCCAAAAAACTACGAGTTTCCGGAAATCTTAGCAAACATTTTTTCACCCAATCTTGATGATACTTCCATTTAATCATCAACCCACCAACCCCACTTGGCTCACCAAATTTCGTTCTTCTAGGTTAAACCGTTCCTTTGCAGTAACCGTTTTCATGTTTAGGTTTCACTCTGTTTTCTCCTATATGGATACATGTAGTTGGAACTCTAAATCAAACACGGTTTGTGGTAACTCTTTGAAACTTGGCACAATAATGTAGTTTCAAGTTCTATGGCTATGGTTTGTGTCCTATTGAAGAAGTCCCAAGCAGAGACTGATGAGAATCATTTTCATTGAAAGGGGTTGCCATCTTCCAAAAAACTGCGAGTTTTCTGAAATCTCAGCAAACATTTTTTCACCCAATCTTGATGATACTTCCATTTAATGATCAGCCCTCCAATCCCACTTGGCTCACCAAATTTCGTTCTTCTAGGTTAAACCGTTCCTTTGCAGTAACCGTTTTTCATGTTTAGGTTTCACTCTGTTTTCTCCTAAATGAATAAATGTAGTTGGAACTCTAAATAAACACGGTTTATGCTAGCTCTTTGAAACTTGGCACAATAATGTAGTTCCAAGTTCTATCGCTATAGTTTGTGTCCTATTGAAGTAGCGCCAAGCAGAGACTGACGAGAATCACTTTCATTGAAAGGGGTTGCCAAGCTTCCAAAAAACTGCTAGTTTCCTGAAATCTCAGCAAGCATTTTTTCACCCAATCTTGATGATTCTTCCATTTAATGATCAGCCCACCAATCCCACTTGGGTCACCAAACTTCGTTCTTCTAGGTTTAACTGTTCCTTTGCAGTAACCGTTTTCATGTTTAGGTTTCACTCTGTTTTCTCCTATATGGATACATGTAGTTGGAACTCTAAATCAAACATGGATTGTGCTAGCTCTTTGAAACTTGGCACATTAATGTAGTTCCAAGTTCTATCGCTATGGTTTGTTTCCTATTGAAGTACTCCCAAGCAGAGACTGACGAGAATCACTTTCATTGAAAGGGGTTGCCAAGCTTCCAAAAAACTACGAGTTTCCGGAAATCTTAGCAAACATTTTTTCACCCAATCTTGATGATACTTCCATTTATTCATCAACCCACCAACCCCACTTGGCTCACCAAATTTCGTTCTTCTAGGTTAAACCGTTCCTTTGCAGTAACCGTTTTCATGTTTAGGTTTCACTCTGTTTTCTCCTTTATGGATACATGTAGTTGGAACTCTAAATCAAACACGGTTTGTGGTAGCTCTTTGAAACTTGGCACAATAATGTAGTTTCAAGTTCTATCGCTATGGTTTGTGTCCTATTGAAGAAGTCCCAAGCAGAGACTGATAAGAATCATTTTCATTGAAAGGGGTTGCCATCTTCCAAAAAACTGCGAGTTTTCTGAAATCTCAGCAAACATTTTTTCACCCAATCTTGATGATACTTGCAGGCAATGATCAGTACACCAATCCCACTTGGCTCACCAAATTTCGTTCTTCTAGGTTAAACCGTTCCTTTGCGGTAACCGTTTTCATGTTTAGGTTTCACTCTGTTTTCTCCTTTATGGATACATGTACTTGGAACTCTAAATCAAACACGGTTTGTTCTAGCTCTTTGAAACTTGGCACAATAATTTAGTTCCAAGTTGTATCGCTATGGTTTGTGTCCTATTGAAGTACACCCAAGCAGAGACTGATGAGAATCACTTTCATTGAAAGGGGTTGCCAAGCTTCCAAAAACTGTGAGATTCCTGGAATCTCAGGAAACATTTTTTCACCCAATCTTGATGATACTTCCAATTAATGATCAGTACACCAATCCCAATTGGCTCACCAAATTTCGTTCTTCTATGTTAAACCTTCCTTTGCTGTAACCGTTTTCAAGTTTAGGTTTCACTCTGTTTTCTCCTTTATGGATACATGTAGTTGGAACTCTAAATCAAACATGGTTTGTGCTAGCTCTTTGAAACTTGGCACATTAATGTAGTTCCAAGTTCTATCGCTATGGTTTGTGTCAAATTGAAGTACTCCCAAGCAGAGACTGACGAGAATCACTTTCATTGAAAGGGGTTGCCAAGCTTCCGAAAAACTGCGAGTTTCCTGAAATCTTAGCAAATATTTTTTCACCCAATCTTGATGATTCTTCCATTTAATGATCAGCCCACGAATCCCACTTGGCTCACCAAATTTCGTTCCTCTAGGTTAAACCGTTCCTTTGCAGTAACCGTTTTCATGTTTAGGTTTCATTCTGTTTTCTCCTATATGGATACATGTCGTTGGAACTCTAAATCAAACACGGTTTGTGCTAGCTTTTGAAACTTGGCACAATAATGTAGTTCCAAGTTCTATCGCTATGGTTTGTGTCCTATTGAAGTAGGCCCAAGCAGAGACTGACGAGAATCACTTTCATTGAAAGGGGTTGCCAAGCTTCCAAAAAACGAGTTTCCTGAAATCTCAGCAAACATTTTCTCACCCAGTCTTGATGATACTTGCAGGTAGTGATCAGTACACGAATCCCACTTGGCTCACCAAATTTCGTTCTTCTAGGTTAAAACGTTCCTTTGCAGCAACCGTTTTCATGTTTAGGTTTCACTCTGTTTTCTCCTATATGGATACATGTTGTTGGAACTCTAAATCAAACACGGTTTTTGCAAGCTCTTTGAAACTTGGCACAATAATATAGTTCCAAGTTCTATCACTTTGGTTTTTTTCCTATTAAATTAGCCCCATGCAGAGACAGAGGAGAATCACTTTCATTGAAAGGGGTTGCCAAGCTTCCAGAAAACTGCGAGTTTCCTGAAATCTCAGCAAACATTTTTTCACCCAATCATGATTATACTTGCAGGTAATGATCAGTACACCAATCCCACTTGGCTCACAAAATTTCGTTCTTCTAGGTTAAACCGTTCCTTTGCAGTAACCGTTTTCATGTTTAGGTTTCACTCTGTTTTCTCCTATATGGATACATGCAGTTTGACTGTAAATCAAACACGGTTTGTGCTGGCTCTTTGAAACTGGGCACAATAATGTAGTTCCAAGTTCTATCGCTATGGTTTGTGTCCTATTGAAGAAGCCCCAAGCAGAGACTGACGAGAATCACTTTCATTGAAAGGGGTTGCCAAGCTTCCAAAAAGTAGGAGTGACCGGAAATCTCAGCAAACATTTTTTCACACAATCTTGATGATACTTCGATTTAATGATCAGCCCACCAATCCCACTTGGCTCACCAAATTTCATTCTTGTAGGTTAAGCCGTTCCTTTGCAGTAACCCTTTTCATGTATAAGTTTCACTCTGTTTTCTCCTATATGGATACATGTATTTGGAACTCTAAATCAAACACGGTTTGTGCTATCTCTTTGAAACTTGGCACAATAATGTAGTTCCAAGTTCTATCGCTATGGTTTGTGTCCTATTGAAGAAGCCCCAAGCAGAGACTGACGAGAATCACTTTCATTGAAAGGGGTTGCCAAGCTTCCAAAAAACTGCGAGTTTCCTGAAATCTCAGCAAACATTTTTTCACCCAATCTTGATCATACTTGCAGGTAGTGATCAGTACATGAATCCCACTTGGCACACCAAATTTCGTTCTTCTAGGTTAAACCGTTCCTTTGCAGTAATCGTTTTCATGTTTAGGTTTCACTCTGTTTTCTCCTATATGAATACATGTAGTTGGAACTCTAAATCAAACACGGTTTGTTCTAGCTCTTTGAAACTTGGCACAATAAAGTAGTTCCAAGTTCTATCACTATGGTTTGTGTCCTATTGAAGTAGCCCCAAGGAGAGACTGACGAGAATCACTTTCATTGAAAGGGGTTGATAAGCTTCCAAAAAACTGCGAGTTTCCTCAAATCTCAGCAAACATTTTTTCAGCCAATCTTGATGATACTTGCAGGTAATGATCATTACACCAATCGCATTTGGCTCACCAAATTTCGTTCTTCTAGGTTAAACCGTTCTTTGCAGTAACCGTTTTCATGTTTAGGTTTCACTCTGTTTTCTCCTACATGGATACATGTAGTTGGAACTCTAAATCAAACACATTTTGTGCTAGCTCTTTGAAACTTGCTACAATAATGTAGTTTCAAGTTCTATCGCTATGGTTTGTGTCCTATTGAAGAAGCCCCAAGCAGAGACTGACGAGAATCACTTTCATTGAAAGGGGTTGCCAAGCTTCCAAAAACTGTGAGATTCCTGAAATCTCAGCAAACATTTTCTCACCCAATCTTGATGATACTTGCAGGTAGTGATCAGCCCACCAATAACACTTGGGTCACCAAATTTCGTTCTTCTAGGTTAAACCGTTCCTTTGCAATAACCGTTTTCATGTTTAAGTTTCACTCTGTTTTCTCCTATATGGATACATGTAGTTGGAACTCCAAATCAAACACGGTTTGTGCTAGCTCTTTGAAACTTGGCACAATAATGTACTTCCAAGTTCTATCACTATAGTTTGTGTCCTATTTAAGTAGCGCCAAGCACAGACTGACGAGAATCACTTTCATTGAAAGTGGTTGCCAAGCTTCCAAAAAACTGCGAGTTTCCTGATATCTCAGCAATCATTTTTTCACCCAATTTGATGATTCTTCCATTTTATGATCAGCCCACCAATACCACTTGGCTCACCAAATTTCGTTCTTCTAGGTTAAACCGTTCCTTTGCAGTAACCGTTTCATGTTTAGGTTTCACTCTGTTTTCTCCTATATGGATACATGTAGTTGGAACTCTAAATCAAAAACGGTTTGTGCTAGCTCCTTGAAACATGGCACAATAATGTAGTTTCAAGTTCTATCGCTATAGTTGTGTCCTATTGAATAGCCCCAAGCAGTGACTGACGAGAATCACTTTCATTGAAAGGGGTTGCCAAGCTTCCAAAAAATGTGAGATTCCTGAAATCTCAGCAAACATTTTTTCACCCAATCTTGATGATACTTCCATTTAATGATAAGCCCACCAATCCAACTTGGCTCACCAAATTTCGTTCTTCTAGGTTAAACCGTTCCTTTCCAGTAACCGTTTTCATGTTTAAGTTTCACTCTGTTTTCTCCTATATGGATACATGTAGTTGGAACTCTAAATCAAACACGGTTTGTGCAAGCTCTTTGAAACTTGGCACAATAATGTAGTTCCAAGTTCTATCGCTATAGTTTGTGTCTTATTGAAGTAGCCCCAAGCAGAGACTGACGAGAATCACTTTCATTGAAAGGGGTTACCAAGCTTCCAAAAAACTGCGAGTTTTCTGAAATCTCAGCAAACATTTTTTCACCCAATTTTGATGATACTTCCATTTAATGATCAGCCCTCCAATCCCACTTGGCTCACCAAATTTCGTTCTTCTAGGTTAAACCGTTCCTTTGCAGTAACCGTTTTTCATGTTTAGGTTTCACTCTGTTTTCTCCTATATGAATAAATATTTTGGAACTCTAAATAAACACGGTTTGTGCTAGCCCTTTGAAACATGGCACAATAAAGTAGTTCCAAGTTCTATCGCTATCTTTTGGGTCCTATTGAAGTAGCCCCAAGCAGAGACTGAGGAGAATCACTTTCATTGAAAGGGGTTGCCAAGCTTCCAGAAAACTGCGAGTTTCCTGAAATCTCAGCAAACATTTTTTCACCCAATCATGATAATACTTGCAGGTAATGATCAGTACACCAATCCCACTTGGCTCACAAAATATCGTTCTTCTAGGTTAAACCGTTCCTTTGCAGTAACCGTTTTAATGTTTAGGTTTCACTCTGTTTTCTCCTATATGGATACATGCAGTTTGAACTGTAAATCAAACACGGTTTGTGCTGGCTCTTTGAAACTGGGCACAATAATGTAGTTCCAAGTTCTATCGCTATGGTTTGTGTCCTATTGAAGAAGCCCCAAGCAGAGACTGACGAGAATCACTTTCATTGAAAGGGGTTGCCAAGCTTCCAAAAAGTAGGAGTGACCGGAAATCTCAGCAAACATTTTTTCACCCAATCTTGATGATACTTCGATTTAATGATCAGCCCACCAATCCCACTTGGCTCACCAAATTTCGTTCTTCTAGGTTTAACTGTTCCTTTGCAGTAACCGTTTTCATGTTTAGGTTTCACTCTGTTTTCTCCTATATGGATACATGTAGTTGCAACTCTAAATCAAACATGGATTGTGCTAGCTCTTTGAAACTTGGCACATTAATGTAGTTCCAAGTTCTATCGCTATGGTTTGTTTCCTATTGAAGTACTCCCAAGCAGAGACTGACGAGAATCACTTTCATTGAAAGGGGTTGCCAAGCTTCCAAAAAACTACGAGTTTCCGGAAATCTTAGCAAACATTTTTTCACCCAATCTTGATGATACTTCCATTTAATCATCAACCCACCAACCCCACTTGGCTCACCAAATTTCGTTCTTCTAGGTTAAACCGTTCCTTTGCAGTAACCGTTTTCATGTTTAGGTTTCACTCTGTTTTCTCCTTTATGGATACATTTAGTTGGAACTCTAAATCAAACACGGTTTGTGGTAGCTCTTTGAAACTTGGCACAATAATGTAGTTTCAAGTTCTATCGCTATGGTTTGTGTCCTATTGAAGAAGTCCCAAGCAGAGACTGATGAGAATCATTTTCATTGAAAGGGGTTGCCATCTTCCAAAAAACTGCGAGTTTTCTGAAATCTCAGCAAACATTTTTTCACCCAATCTTGATGATACTTGCCGGTAATGATCAGTACACCAATCCCACTTGGCTCACCAAATTTCGTTCTTCTAGGTTAAACCGTTCCTTTTCGGTAACCGTTTTCATGTTTAGGTTTCACTCTGTTTTCTCCTTTATGGATACATGTACTTGGAACTCTAAATCAAACACGGTTTGTTCTAGCTCTTTGAAACTTGGCACAATAATGTAGTTCCAAGTTGTATCGCTATGGTTTGTGTCCCATTGAAGTACTCCCAAGCAGAGACTGACGAGAATCACTTTCATTGAAAGGGGTTGCCAAGCTTCCGAAAAACTGCGAGTTTCCTGAAATCTTAGCAAATATTTTTTCACCCAATCTTGATGATTCTTCCATTTAATGATCAGCCCACGAATCCCACTTGGCTCACCAAATTTCGTTCCTCTAGGTTAAACCGTTCCTTTGCAGTAACCGTTTTCATGTTTAGGTTTCATTCTGTTTTCTCCTATATGGATACATGTCGTTGGAACTCTAAATCAAACACGGTTTGTGCTACCTTTTGAAACTTGGCACAATAATGTAGTTCCAAGTTGTATCGCTATGGTTTGTGTCCTATTGCAGTAGGCCCAAGCAGAGACTGACGAGAATCACTTTCATTGAAAGGGGTTGCCAAGCTTCCAAAAAACAACGAGTTTCCTGAAATCTCAGCAAACATTTTCTCACCCAGTCTTGATGATACTTGGAGGTAGTGATCAGTACACGAATCCCACTTGGCTCACCAAATTTCGTTCTTCTAGGTTAAAACGTTCCTTTGCAGCAACCGTTTTCATGTTTAGGTTTCACTCTGTTTTCTCCTATATGGATACATGTTGTTGGAACTCTAAATCAAACACGGTTTTTGCAAGCTCTTTGAAACTTGGCACAATAATATAGTTCCAAGTTCTATCACTTTGGTTTTTGTCCTATTAAAGTAGCCCCATGCAGAGACAGAGGAGAAACACTTTCATTGAAAGGGGTTGCCAAGCTTCCAGAAAACTGCGAGTTTCCTGAAATCTCAGCAAACATTTTTTCACCCAATCATGATTAATCTTGCAGGTAATGATCAGTCCACCAATCCCACTTGGCTCACAAAATTTCGTTCTTCTAGGTTAAACCGTTCCTTTGCAGTAACCGTTTTAATGTTTAGGTTTCACTCTGTTTTCTCCTATATGGATACATGCAGTTTGAACTGTAAATCAAACACGGTTTGGGCTGGCTCTTTGAAACTGGGCACAATAATGTAGTTCCAAGTTCTATCACTATGGTTTGTGTCCTATTGAAGAAGCCCCAAGCAGAGACTGACGAGAATCACTTTCATTGAAAGGGGTTGCCAAGCTTCCAAAAAGTAGGAGTGACCGGAAATCTCAGCAAACATTTTTTCACACAATCTTGATGATACTTCGATTTAATGATCAGCCCACCAATCCCACTTGGCTCACCAAATTTCATTCTTGTAGGTTAAGCCGTTCCTTTGCAGTAACCCTTTTCATGTATAAGTTTCACTCTGTTTTCTCCTATATGGATACATGTATTTGGAACTCTAAATCAAACACGGTTTGTGCTATCTCTTTGAAACTTGGCACAATAATGTAGTTCCAAGTTCTATCGCTATGGTTTGTGTCCTATTGAAGAAGCCCCAAGCAGAGACTGACGAGAATCACTTTCATTGAAAGGGGTTGCCAAGCTTCCAAAAAACTGCGAGTTTCCTGAAATCTCAGCAAACATTTTTTCACCCAACCTTGATCATACTTGCAGGTAGTGATCAGTACATGAATCCCACTTGGCACACCAAATTTCGTTCTTCTAGGTTAAACCGTTCCTTTGCAGTAATCGTTTTCATGTTTAGGTTTCACTCTGTTTTCTCTTATATGAATACATGTAGTTGGAACTCTAAATCAAACACGGTTTGTTCTAGCTCTTTGAAACTTGGCACAATAAAGTAGTTCCAAGTTCTATCACTATGGTTTGTGTCCTATTGAAGTAGCCCCAAGCAGAGACTGACGAGAATCACTTTCATTGAAAGGGGTTTCCAGGCTTCCAAAAAAGTACGAGTTTCCTGAAAACTCAGCAAACATTTTTTCACCCAATCTTGATGATACTTCCATTTAATGATCAGCCCACCAATCCCACTTGGCTCATCAAATTTCGTTCTTCTTGGTTAAACTGTTCCTTTGCAGTAACAGTTTTCATGTTTAGGTTTCACTCTGTTTTCTCATATACGGATACATGTAGTTGGAAATCTAAATCAAACACGGTGTGTGCTAGCTCTTTGAAACTTGGCACAGTAATGTAGTTAAAAGTTCTATCGCTATGGTTTGAGTCCTATTGAAGTAGCCCCAAGCAGAGACTGAGGAGAATAACTTTCATTGAAAGGGGTTGCCAAGCTTCCAAAAAATTACGAGTTTCCGGAAATCTTAGCAAACATTTTTTCACCCTATCTTGATCATACTTGCAAGTAGTAATCAGTACATGAATCCCACTTGGAACACCAAATTTCATTCTTCTAGATTAAACCGTTCCTTTGTAGTAACCGTTTTCATGTTTAGGTTTCACTCTGTTTTCTCCTATATGGATACATGTAGTTGGAACTCTAAATGAAACACGGTTTGTGCTAGCTCTTTAAAGCTTGGCACAATAATGTAGTTCCAAGTTGTATCGCTATGGTTTGTGTCCTATTGAAGTAACCCCCAGCAGAGACTGACGAGAATCACTTTCATTGAAAGGGGTTGCCAAGCATCCAAAAAAGTATGAGTTTCCTGAAATCTCAGCAAACATTTTTTCACCCAATCTTGATGATACTTGCAGGTAATGATCAGTACTCCAATCCCACTTGGCTCACCAAATTTCGTTCTTCGAGGTTAAACTGTTTTTGCAGTAACCGTTTTCATGTTTAGGTTTCACTCTGTTTTGTCCTATATGGATACATGTATTTGGAACTCTAAATCAAACACGGTTTGTGCTAGGTCTTTGAACCTTGGCACAATAATGTAGTTCCAAGATCTATCGCTATGGTTTGTGTCCTATTGAAGTAGCCCCAAGCCGAGACTGACGAGAATCACTTTCATTGAAAGGGGTTGCCAAGCATCCAAAAAACTGCGAGTTTCCTGAAATCTCAGCAAACATTTTTTCACCCAATCTTGATGATACTTCCAGTTAATGATCAGTACACCAATCTCATTTGGCTCACCAAATTTCATTCTTCTAGGTTAAACCGTTCCTTTGCAGTAACCGTTTTCATCTTTAGGTTTCACTCTGTTTTCTCCTATATGGATACATGCAGTTGGAAGTCTAAATCAAACACGGTTTGTGCTAGCTCTTTGAAACTTGGCACAATAATGTAGTTCCAAGTTCTATCGCTATGGTTTGTGTCCTATTGAAGTAGCCCCAAGCAGAGACTGACGAGAATCACTTTCATTGAAAGAGGTTGCCAAGCTTCCAAAAAAGTACGAGTTTCCTGAAATCTCAGCAAACATTTTTTCACCCAATCTTGATGATACTTGCTGGTAAAGATCAGTACACCAATCCCACTTGGCTCACCAAATTTCGTTCTTCTAGGTTAAACCGTTCCTTTGCAGTAACCGTTTTCATGTTTAGGTTTCACTCTGTTTTCTCCTATATGGATACATGTAGTTGGAACTCTAAATCAAACACGGTTTGTGCTAGGTCTTTGAAACTTGGCACAATAATGTAGTTCCAACATCTATCGCTATGGTTTGTGTCCTATTGAAGTAGCCCCAAGCCGAGACTGACGAGAATCACTTTCATTGAATGGGGTTGCCAAGCTTCCAAAAAACTGCGAGTTTCCTGAAATCTCAGCAAACATTTTTTCACCCAATCTTGATGATACTTCCATTTAATGATCAGTACACCAATCTCACTTGACTCACCAAATTTCGTTCTTCTATGTTAAACCGTTCCTTTGAAGTAACCGTTTTCATCTTTAGGTTTCACTCTGTTTTCTCCTATATGGATACATGTAGTTGGAACTCTAAATCAAACACGGTTTGTGCTAGGTCTTTGAAACTTGGCACAATAATGTAGTTCCAAGATCTATCGCTATGGTTTGTGTCCTATTGAAGTAGCCCCAAGCCGAGACTGACGAGAATCACTTTCATTGAAAGGGGTTACCAAGCTTCCAAAAAACTGCGAGTTTCCTGAAATCTCAGCAAACATTTTTTCACCCAATCTTGATGATAGTTCCATTTAATGATCAGTACACCAATCCCACTTGGCACAAAAAATTTCGTTCTTCTAGTTTAAACCGTTCCTTTGCAGAAACCGTTTTCATGTTTAGGTTTCACTCTGTTTTCTCCTATATGGATACATGTATTTGGAACTCTAAATCAAACACGGTTTGTGCTAGCTCTTTGAAACTTGGCACAATAATGTAGTTCCAAGTTCTAACGCTATGGTTTGTGTCCTATTGAAGCAGCCCCAAGCAGAGACTGACGAGAATCACTTTCATTGAAAGGGGTTTCCAAGCTTCCGAAAAACTACGAGTTTCCGGAAATCTCAGCATACATTTTTTCACCCAATCTTGATGATACTTGCAGGTAGTAATCAGTACATGAATCCCACTTGGCACACCAAATTTCGTTCTTCTAGGTTAAACCATTCCTTTGTAGTAACCGTTTTCATGTTTAGGTTTCACTCTGTATTCTCCTATACGGATACGTGTTGTTGGAACTCTAAATCAAACACGGTTTGTGCTAGCTCTTTAAAGCTTGGCACAATAATGTAGTTCCCAGTTGTTTCGCTATGGTTTGTGTCCTATTGAAGTAGCCCCAAGCAGAGACTGACGAGAATCACTTTCATTGAAAGAGGTTGCCAAGCTGCCAAAAAACTACGAGTTTCTTGAAATTTCAGCAAACATTTTTTCACCCAATCTTGATGATACTTCCATTTAATGATCAGTACACCAATCTCACTTGGCTCACCAAATTTCGTTCTTCTAGGTTAAACTGTTCCTTTGCAGTAACCGTTTTCATCTTTAGGTTTCTCTCTGTTTTCTCCTATATGGATACATGTAGTTGGAACTCTAAGTCAAACACGGTTTGTGCTATCTCTTTAAAGCTTGGCACAATAATGTAGTTCCAAGTTGTATCGCTATGGTTTGTGTCCTATTGAAGTAGCCCCATGCAGAGACTGACGAGAATCACTTTCATTGAAAGAGGTTGCCAAGCTACCAAAAAAGTATGAGTTTCCTAAAATCTTAGCAAACATTTTTTCACCCAATCTTGATGATACTTGCAGGTAATGATCAGTACTCCAATCCCACTTGGCTCACCAAATTTCGTTCTTCTAGGTTAAACTGTTTTTTGCAGTAACCGTTTTCATGTTTAGGTTTCACTCTGTTTTCTCCTATATGGATACATGTATTTAGAACTCTAAATCAAACACGGTTTGTGCTAGGTATTTGAAACTTGGCACAATAATGTAGTTCCAAGATCTATCGCTATGGTTTGTGTCCTATTGAAGTAGCCCCAAGCCGAGACTGACGAGAATCACTTTCATTGAAAGGTGTTGCCAAGCTTCCAAAAAACTACGAGTTTCCTGAAATCTCAGCAAACATTTTCTCACCCAGTCTTGATGATACTTGGAGGTAGTGATCAGTACACGAATCCCACTTGGCTCACCAAATTTCGTTCTTCTAGGTTAAAACGTTCCTTTGCAGCAACCGTTTTCATGTTTAGGTTTCACTCTGTTTTCTCCTATATGGATACATGTTGTTGGAACTCTAAATCAAACACGGTTTTTGCAAGCTCTTTGAAACTTGGCACAATAATATAGTTCCAAGTTCTATCACTTTGGTTTTTGTCCTATTAAAGTAGCCCCATACAGAGACAGAGGAGAAACACTTTCATTGAAAGGGGTTGCCAAGCTTCCAGAAAACTGCGAGTTTCCTGAAATCTCAGCAAACATTTTTTCACCCAATCATGATTATACTTGCAGGTAATGATCAGTCCACCAATCCCACTTGGCTCACAAAATTTCGTTCTTCTAGGTTAAACCGTTCCTTTGCAGTAACCATTTTAATGTTTAGGTTTCACTCTGTTTTCTCCTATATGGATACATGCAGTTTGAACTGTAAATCAAACACGGTTTGGGCTGGCTCTTTGAAACTGGGCACAATAATGTAGTTCCAAGTTCTATCACTATGGTTTGTGTCCTATTGAAGAAGCCCCAAGCAGAGACTGACGAGAATCACTTTCATTGAAAGGGGTTGCCAAGCTTCCAAAAGTAGGAGTGACCGGAAATTTCAGCAAACATTTTTTCACACAATCTTGATGATACTTCCATTTAATGATCAGCCCACCAATCCCACTTGGCTCACCAAATTTCATTCTTGTAGGTTAAGCCGTTCCTTTGCAGTAACCCTTTTCATGTATAAGTTTCACTCTGTTTTCTCCTATATGGATACATGTATTTGGAACTCTAAATCAAACACGGTTTGTGCTATCTCTTTGAAACTTGGCACAATAATGTAGTTCCAAGTTCTATCGCTATGGTTTGTGTCCTATTGAAGAAGCCCCAAGCAGAGACTGACGAGAATCACTTTCATTGAAAGGGGTTGCCAAGCTTCCAAAAAACTGCGAGTTTCCTGAAATCTCAGCAAACATTTTTTCACCCAACCTTGATCATACTTGCAGGTAGTGATCAGTACATGAATCCCACTTGGCACACCAAATTTCGTTCTTCTAGGTTAAACCGTTCCTTTGCAGTAATCGTTTTCATGTTTAGGTTTCACTCTGTTTTCTCTTATATGAATACATGTAGTTGGAACTCTAAATCAAACACGGTTTGTTCTAGCTCTTTGAAACTTGGCACAATAAAGTAGTTCCAAGTTCTATCACTATGGTTTGTGTCCTATTGAAGTAGCCCCAAGCAGAGACTGACGAGAATCACTTTCATTGAAAGGGGTTTCCAGGCTTCCAAAAAAGTACGAGTTTCCTGAAAACTCAGCAAACATTTTTTCACCCAATCTTGATGATACTTCCATTTAATGATCAGCCCACCAATCCCACTTGGCTCATCAAATTTCGTTCTTCTTGGTTAAACTGTTCCTTTGCAGTAACAGTTTTCATGTTTAGGTTTCACTCTGTTTTCTCATATACGGATACATGTAGTTGGAAATCTAAATCAAACACGGTGTGTGCTAGCTCTTTGAAACTTGGCACAGTAATGTAGTTAAAAGTTCTATCGCTATGGTTTGAGTCCTATTGAAGTAGCCCCAAGCAGAGACTGAGGAGAATAACTTTCATTGAAAGGGGTTGCCAAGCTTCCAAAAAATTACGAGTTTCCGGAAATCGTAGCAAACATTTTTTCACCCTATCTTGATCATACTTGCAAGTAGTAATCAGTACATGAATCCCACTTGGAACACCAAATTTCATTCTTCTAGGTTAAACCGTTCCTTTGTAGTAACCGTTTTCATGTTTAGGTTTCTCTCTGTTTTCTCCTATATGGATACATGTAGTTGGAACTCTAAATGAAACACGGTTTGTGCTAGCTCTTTAAAGCTTGGCACAATAATGTAGTTCCAAGTTGTATCGCTATGGTTTGTGTCCTATTGAAGTAACCCCCAGCAGAGACTGACGAGAATCACTTTCATTGAAAGGGGTTGCCAAGCATCCAAAAAAGTATGAGTTTCCTGAAATCTCAGCAAACATTTTTTCACCCAATCTTGATGATACTTGCAGGTAATGATCAGTACTCCAATCCCACTTGGCTCACCAAATTTCGTTCTTCGAGGTTAAACTGTTTTTTGCAGTAACCGTTTTCATGTTTAGGTTTCACTCTGTTTTCTCCTATATGGATACATGTATTTGGAACTCTAAATCAAACACGGTTTGTGCTAGGTCTTTGAACCTTGGCACAATAATGTAGTTCCAAGATCTATCGCTATGGTTTGTGTCCTATTGAAGTAGCCCCAAGCCGAGACTGACGAGAATCACTTTCATTGAAAGGGGTTGCCAAGCTTCCGAAAAACTACGAGTTTCCGGAAATCTCAGCATACATTTTTTCACCCAATCTTGATGATACTTGCAGGTAGTAATCAGTACATGAATCCCACTTGGCACACCAAATTTCGTTCTTCTAGGTTAAACCATTCCTTTGTAGTAACCGTTTTCATGTTTAGGTTTCACTCTGTTTTCTCCTATATGGATACATGTTGTTGGACCTCTAAATCAAACACGGTTTGTGCTAGCTCTTTGAAACTTGGCACAATAATGTAGTTCCAAGTTCTAACGCTATGGTTTGTGTCCTATTGAAGCAGCCCCAAGCAGAGACTGATGAGAATCACTTTCATGGAAAGGGGTTTCCAAGCTTCCAAAAAACTACGAGTTTCTGGAAATCTCAGCAAACATTTTTTCACCCAATCTTGATGATACTTACAGGTAGTAATCAGTACATGAATCCCACTTGGCACACCAAATTTCGTTCTTGTAGGTTAAACCGTTCCATTGCAGTAACCGTTTTCATGTTTAGGTTTCACTCTGTTTACTCGTATAAGGATACATGTAGTTGGAACTCTAAATCAAACACGGTGTGTGGTAGCTCTTTGAAAACTGGCACAGTAATGAAGTTAAAAGTTCTATCGCTATGGTTTGAGTCCTATTGAAGTAGCCCCAAGCAGAGACTGAGGAGAATCACTTTCATTGAAAGGGGTTGCCAAGCTTCCAAAAAATTACGAGTTTCCGGAAATCTTAGCAATTATTTTTTCACCCTATCTTGATGATACTTCCATTTAATGATCAGAATACAAATCCCACTTGGCTCACCAAATTTCGTTCTTCTAGGTTAAACCGTTCCTTTGCAGTAACCGTTTTCATCTTTAGGTTTCACTCTGTTTTCTCCTATATGGATACATGTAGTTAGAACTCTAAATCAAACACGGTTTGTGCTAGCTCTTTGAAACTTGGCACAATAATGTAGTTCCAAGTTCTATCGCTATGGTTTGTGTCCTATTGAAGTAGCCACACGCAGAGACTGACGAGAATCACTTTCATTGAAAGAGGTTGCCAAGCTTCCAAAAAAGTACGAGTTTCCTGAAATCTCAGCAAACATTTTTTCACCCAATCTTGATGATACTTGCAGGTAGTGATCAGTACATGAATCCCACATGGATCACCAAATTTCGTTCTTCTTGGTTAAACTGTTCCTTTGCAGTAACCGTTTTCATGTTTAGGTTTCACTCTGTTTACTCGTATAAGGATACATGTAGTTGGAACTCTAAATCAAACACGGTGTGTGCTAGCTCTTGGAAACTTGGCACAATAATGTAGTTCCAAGTTCTATCGCTATGGTTTGTGTCCTATTGAAGTAGCCCCAAGCAGAGACTGACGAGAATCACTTTCATTGAAAAAGGTTGTCAAGATTCCAAAAAACTACGAGTTTCCTGAAATCTCAGCAAACATTTTTTCACCCAATCTTGATGATACCTGCAGGAAATGATCAGTACACGAATCCCACTTGGCTCACCAAATTTCGTTCTTCTAGGTTAAACCGTTCCTTTGCAGTAACCGTTTTCCTGTTTAGGTTTCAATCTGTTTTCTCCTATATGGATACATGTAGTTGGAACTCTAAATCAAACACGGTTTGTGCAAGCTCTTTGAAACTTGGCACACTAATGTAGTTCCAAGTTCTATCGCTATGGTTTGTTTCCTCTTGAAGTAGCGCTAAGCACAGACTCATGAGAATCAGTTTCATTGAAAGGGGTTGCCAAGCTTCCAAAAAACTGCGAGTTTTCTTAAATCTCAGCTAACACTTTTTCACCCAATCTTGATGATTCTTCCATTTAATGATCAGCCCACAAATCCCACTTGTCTCACGAAATTTCGTTCTTCTAGGTTAAACCGTTCCTTTGCAGTAACCGTTTTCATCTTTAGGTTTCACTCTGTTTTCTCCTATATGGATACATGTATTTGGAACTCTAAATTAAACACGGTTTGTGCTAGCTCTTTGAAACTTGGCACAATAATGTAGTTCCAAGTTCTCTCACTATGGTTTGTGTCCTATTGAAGTAGCCCCAAGCAGAGACTGAGGAGAATCACTTTCATTGAAAGGGGTTGCCAAGCTTCCAAAAAACTGCGAGTTTCCTGAAATCTCAGCAAACATTTTTTCACCCATTCTTGATGATACTTGCAGGTAGTGATCAGTACATGAATCCCACATGGCACACCAAATTTCGTTCTTCTAGGTTAAACTGTTCCTTTGCAGTTACCGTATTCATGTTTAGGTTTCACTCTGTTTTCTCCTATAAGGATACGTGTAGTTGGAACTCTAAATCGAACACGGTGTGTGCTAGCTCTTAGAAACTTGGCACAATAATGTAGTTCCAAGTTGTATCGCTATGGTTTGTGTCCTATTGAAGTAGCCCCAAGCAGAGACTGACGAGAATCACTTTCATTGAAAGAGGTTGCCAAACTTCCAAAAAACTACGAGTTTCCTGAAATCTCAGCAAAAATTTTTTCTCCCAAACTTGATGATACTTGCAGGTAATGATCAGTACACCAATCCCACTTGGCTCACCAAATTTCGTTCTTCTAGGTTAAACCACTCCTTTGCAGTAACCGTTATCATGTTTAGGTTTCACTCTGTTTTCCCCTATATGGATACATGTAGTTGGAACTCTAAATCAAACACGGTTTGTGCTAGCTCTTTGAAACTTGGCACAATAATGTAGTTCCAAGTTCTATCGCTATGGTTTGTGTCCTATTGAAGTAGCCCCAAGCAGAGACTTACGAGAATCACTTTCATTGAAAGGGGTTGCCAAGCTTCCAAAAAACTCGAGTTTCCTTAAATTTCAGCAAACATTTTTTCTCCCAATCTTGATGAAACTTCCATTTAATGATCAGCCCACCAATCCCACATGGCTCAACAAATTTCATTCTTCTAGTTTAAACCGTTCCTTTACAGTAACCGTTTTCATGTTTAGGTTTCACTCTGTTTTCTCCTATATGGATACATGTAGTTGGAACTCTAAATCAAACACGGTTTGTACAAGCTCTGTGAAACTTGGCACAATAATGTAGTTCCAAGTTCTATCGCTATGGTTTGTGTCTTATTGAAGTAGCCCCAAGCAGAGACTGACGAGAATCACTTTCATTGAAAGAGGTTGCCAAACTTCCAAAAAACTACGAGTTTCCTGAAATCTCAGCAAAAATTTTTTCTCCCAAACTTGATGATACTTGCAGGTAATGATCAGTACACCAATCCCACTTGGCTCACCAAATTTCGTTCTTCTAGGTTAAACCACTCCTTTGCAGTAACCGTTATCATGTTTAGGTTTCACTCTGTTTTCCCCTATATGGATACATGTAGTTGGAACTCTAAATCAAACACGGTTTGTGCTAGCTCTTTGAAACTTGGCACAATAATGTAGTTCCAAGTTCTATCGCTATGGTTTGTGTCCTATTGAAGTAGCCCCAAGCAGAGACTTACGAGAATCACTTTCATTGAAAGGGGTTGCCAAGCTTCCAAAAAACTCGAGTTTCCTTAAATTTCAGCAAACATTTTTTCTCCCAATCTTGATGAAACTTCCATTTAATGATCAGCCCACCAATCCCACATGGCTCAACAAATTTCATTCTTCTAGTTTAAACCGTTCCTTTACAGTAACCGTTTTCATGTTTAGGTTTCACTCTGTTTTCTCCTATATGGATACATGTAGTTGGAACTCTAAATCAAACTCGGTTTGTGCTAGCTCTTTGAAACTTGGCACAATAATGTAGTTCCAAGATCTATCGCTATGGTTTGTGTCCTATTGAAGTAGCCCCAAGCCGAGACTGAGGAGAATCACTTTCATTGAAAGGGGTTGCCAAGCTTCCAAAAAACTGCGAGTTTCCGGAAATCTCAGCAAACATTTTTTCACCCAATCTTGATGATACTTCCATTTAATGATCAGCCCACAAATCCCACTTGGCTCACCAAATTTCGTTCTTCTTGGTTAAACTGTTCCTTTGCAGTAACCGTTTTCATGTTTAGGTTTCAATCTGTTTTCTCCTATACGGATGCATGTAGTTGGAACTCTAAATCAAACACGGTTTGTGCTAGATCTTTGAAACTTGGCACAATAATGTAGTTCCAAGTTCTTTCGCTATGGTTTGTGTCCTATTAAATAGCCCCAAGCAGAGACTGAGGAGAATCACTTTCATTGAAAGAGGTTGCCAAGCTTCCAAAAAAGTATTAGTTTCCTGAAATCTCAGCAAAAATTTTTTCACCCAATCTTGATGATACTTGCAGGTAATGATCAGTACACCAATCCCACGTGGCTCACCGAATTTCGTTCTTCTAGGTTAAACTGTTCCTTTGCAGTAACCGTTTTCATGTTTGGGTTTCATTCTGTTTTCTCCTATATGGATACATGTAGTTGGAACTCTAAATCAAACACGGTTTGTGCTAGCTCTTTGATACTTGGCACAATAATGTAGTTCCAAGATCCATCGCTATGGTTTGTGTCCTATTGAAGTAGCCCCAAGCCGAGACTGAGGAGAATCACTTTCATTGAAAGGGGTTGCCAAGCTTCCAAAAAACTGCAAGTTTCTGAATTCTCAGCAAATATTTTTTCACCCAATCTTGATGATACTTGCAGGTAGTGATCAGTACATGAATCCCACATGGCACACAAAATTTAGTTCTTCTAGGTTAAACCATTCCTTTGCAGTAACCGTTTTCATGTTTAGGTTTCACTCTGTTTTCTCATATACGGATACATGTAGTTGGAACTCTAATACAAACACGGTGTGTGCTAGCTCTTTGAAACTTGGCACAGTAATGTAGTTAAAAGTTGTATCGCTATGGTTGAGTCCTATTGAAGTAGCCCCAAGCAGAGACTGAGGAGAATCACTTTCATTGAAAGGGGTTGCCAAGCTTCCAAAAAATTACGAATTTCCGGAAATCTCAGCAAACATTTTTTCACCCAATCTTGATGATACTTCCATTTAATGATCAGCCCACCAATCCCACTTATCTCACCAAATTTCGTTCTTCTAGGTTAAACCGTTCCTTTACAGTAACCGTTTTCATGTTTAGGTTTCACTCTGTTTTCTCCTACATGGATACATGTAGTTGAACTCTAAATCAAACACGGTTTGCGCTAGCTCTTTGAAACTTGGCACAATAATGTAGTTCCAAGTTCTATCGCTATGGTTTGTGTAGTATTGAAGTAGCCCCAAACAGAGACTGACGAGGATCACTTTCATTGAAAGGGGTTGCCAAGCTTCCCAAAATCTACGAATTTCCTGAAATCTCAGCAAACATTTTTTCACCCAATCTTGATGATAGTTCCATTTAAAGATCAGTACACCAATACCACTTGGCACACCAAATTTCGTTCTTCTAGTTTAAACCGTTCCTTTGCAGAAACCGTTTTCATGTTTAGGTTTCACTCTGTTTTCTCCTATATGGATACATGTATTTGGAACTCTAAATCAAACACGGTTTGTGCTAGCTCTTTGAAACTTTGCACAATAATGTAGTTCCAAGTTCTAACGCTATGGTTTGTGTCCTATTGAAGCAGCCCCAAGCAGAGACTGATGAGAATCACTTTCATGGAAAGGGGTTTCCAAGCTTCCAAAAAACTACGAGTTTCTGGAAATCTCAGCAAACATTTTTTCACCCAATCTTGATGATACTTACAGGTAGTAATCAGTACATGAATCCCACTTGGCACACCAAATTTCGTTCTTGTAGGTTAAACCGTTCCATTGCAGTAACCGTTTTCATGTTTAGGTTTCACTCTGTTTTCTCCTATACGGATACATATAGTTGGAACTCTAAATCAAACACGGTGTGTGCTAGCTCTTTGAAACTTGGCACAATAATATATTTCCAAGTTGTATCGCTATGGTTTGTGTCCTATTGAAGTAGCCCCAAGCAGAGACTGACGAGAATCACTTTCATTGAAACAGGTTGCCAAGCTTCCAAAAAACTACGAGTTTCCTGAAATTTCAGCAAACATTTTTTCTCCCAATCTTGATGATACTTCCATTTAATGATCAGTACACCAATCTCACTTGGGTCACCAAATTTCGTTCTTCTAGGTTAAGCCGTTCCTTTGCAGTAACCATTTTCATCTTTAGGTTTCTCTCTGTTTTCTCCTATATGGATACATGTAGTTCTAACTCTAAAGCAAACACGGTTTGTGCTAGCTCTTTAAAGCTTGACACAATAATGTAGTTCCAAGTTGTATCGCTATGGTTTGTGTCCTATTGAAGTAGCCCCATGCAGAGACTGACGACAATCACTTTCATTGAAAGAGGTTGCCAAGCTTCCAAAAAAGTACGAGTTTCCTGAAATCTCAGCAAACATTTTTTCACCCAATCTTGATGATACTTGCAGGTAATGATCAGTACACCAATCCCAGTTGGCTCACCAAATTTCGTTCTTCTAGGTTAAACCGTTCCTTTGCAGTAACCGTTTTCATGTTTAGGTTTCACTCTGTTTTATCCTATATGGATACATGTAGTTGGAACTCTAAATGAAAGACGGTTTGTGCTAGCTCTTTGAAACTTGGCACAACAATGTAGTTCCAAGTTCTATCGCTATGGTTTGTGTCCTTTTGAAGTAGCCCCAAGCAGAGACTGACGAGTTCACTTTCATTGAAAGGGGTTGTCAAGCTTCCAAACAACAACGAGTTTCCTGAAATCTCAGCAAACCTTTTTTCACCCAATATTGATGATACTTGCAGGTAGTGATCAGTACACAAATCCCTCTTGCCTCACCAATTTTCGTTCTTCTAGGTTAATCCGTTCCTTTGCAGTAACCGTTTTCATGTTTAGGTTTCACTCTGTTTTCTCCTATGTGGATCCATGTTTTTGGAACTCTAAATCAAACACGGTTTGTGCTAGCTCTTTGAAACTTGGCACAATAATGTAGTTCCAAGTTCTATCGCTATGGTTTGTGTCCTATTGAAGTAGGCCCAAGCAGAGACTGACGAGAATCACTTTCATTGAAAGGGGTTGCCAAGCTTCCAAAAAACTACGAGTTTCCTGAAATCTCAGCAAACATTTTTTCACCGAATCTTGATGATATTTGCAGGTAGTGATCAGTACACGAATCCCACTTGGCTCACCAAATTTAGTTCTTCTAGGTTAAACCGTTCCTTTGCTTTAACCGTTTTCATGTTTAGGTTTCACTCTGTTTTCTCCTATATGGATACATGTCGTTGGAACTCGAAATCAAACACGGTTTGTGCAAGCTCTTTGAAACTTGGCAGAATAATGTAGTTCCAAGTTCTATTGCTATGGTTTGTGTCCTATTGAAGTAGCCCCAAGCAGAGAATGACGAGAATCATTTTTATTGAAAGATGTTGCCCACCTTCCAGAAAGTACGAGTTTCCAGAAATCTCAGCAAACATTTTTTCACCCTATCTTGATGATGCTTCCATTTAATGATCAGCCCGCCAATCCCACTTGGCTCACCAAATTTTGTTCTTCGAGGTTAAACCGTTCCTTTGCAGTAACCGTTTTCATGTTTAGGTTTCACTCTGTTTTCTCCTATATGGATACATGTATTTGGAACTCTAAATCAAACACGGTTTGTGCTAGCTCTTTGAAACTTGGCACAATAATGTAGTTACAAGTTCTATCGCTATAGTTTGTGTCCTATTGAAGTAGCCCCAAGCCGAGACTGACGAGAATCACTTTCATTGAAAGGGGTTGGCAAGCTTCCAAAAAACTGCGAGTTTCCTGAAATCTCAGCAAACATTTTTTCACCCAATCTTGATGATACTTGCTGGTAGTGATCAGTACACCCCTCCCACTTGGCTCACCAAATTTCGTTCTTCTAGGTTAAACAGTTCCTTTGCAGTATTGAGTTTTCATATTTAGGTTTCACTCTGTTTTCTCCTATATGGATACATGTAGTTGGAACTCGAAATCAAACACGGTTTGTGCAAGCTCTCTGAAACATGGCAGAATAATGTAGTTCCAAGTTCTATCGCTATGGTTTGTGTCCTATTGAAGTAGCCCCAAGCAGAGACTGACGAGAATCACTTTCATTGAAAAATGTTGCCAAGCTTCCAGAAATTACAAGTTTCCAGAAATCTCAGCAAACATTTTCTCAACCTATCTTGATGATGCTTCCATTTAATGATCAGCCCGCCTATCCCACTTGGCTTACCAAATTTCGTTCTTCTAGGTTAAACCGTTGCTTTGCAGTAACCGTTTTCATGTTTAGGTTTCACTCTGTTTTCTCCTATATGGATACATGTATTTGGAACTCTAAATCAAACACTGTTTGTGCTAGCTCTTTGAAACTTGGCACAATAATGTAGTTCCAAGTTCTGTCGCTATGGTTTGTGTCCTTTTGAAGTAGCCCCAAGCAGAGACTGACTAGAATCACTTTCATTGAAAGGGGTTAGCAAGCTTCCAAAAAACTGCGAGTTTCCTGAAATCTCAGCAAACATTTTTTCACCCAATCTTGAGGATACTTGCAGGTAGTGATCAGTACACCCATCCCACTTGGCTCACCAAATTTCGTTCTTCTAGGATAAACCGTTCCTTTGCAGTAACAGTTTTCATGTTTAGATTTCACTCTGTTTTCTCCTATATGGATACATGTAGTTGGAACTCGAAATCAAACACGGTTTGTGCAAGCTCTTTGAAACTTGGCACAATAATATAGTTCCAAGTTTTATCGCTATGGTTTGTGCCCCATTGAAGAAGCCCCAAGCAGAGACTGTCGAGAATCACTTTCATTGAAAGGGGTTGCCAAGCTTCCAAAAAACTACGAGTTTCCGGAAAACTCAGCAAACATTTTTTCACCCAATCTTGATGATACTTACAGGTAATGATCAGTCCACCAATCCCAGTTGGGTCACCAAATTTCGTTCTTCTAGGTTAAACCGTTCCTTTGCAGTAACCGTTTTCATGTTTAGGTTTCACTCTGTTTTCTCCTATATGGATACATGTAGTTGGAACTCTAAATCAAACACGGTTTGTGCTAGCTCTTTGAAACGTGGCACAATAATGTAGTTCAAAGTTCTATCGCTATGGTTTCTGTCCCATTGAAAAAGCCTTAAGCAGAGACTGACGAGAATCACTTTCATTGAGAGGGGTTGCAACGCTTCCAAAAAGTAGGAGTTTCCGGAAATTCAGCAAACATTTTTTCACCCAATCTTGATGATACTTGCAGGTAATGATCAGTACACCAATCCCAGTTGGCTCACCAAATTTCGTTCTTCTAATTTAAGCCGTTCCTTTGCAGTAACCGTTTTCATGTTTAGGTTTCACTCTGTTTTATCCTATATGGATACATGTATTTGGAACTCTAAATGAAAGACGGTTTGTGCTAGCTCTTTGAAACTTGGCACAACAATGTAGTTCCAAGTTCTATCGCTATGGTTTGTGTCCTTTTGAAGTATCCCCAAGCAGAGACTGACGAGAATCACTTTCATTGAAAGGGGTTGCCAAGCTTCCAAACAACAACGTGTTTCCTGAAATCTCAGCAAACATTTTTTCACCCAATCTTGATGATACTTGCGGGAAATGATCAGTACACCAATCCCACTTGGCTCACAAAATTTAGTTCTTCTAGGTTAAACCGTTCCTTTGCTTTAACCGTTTTCATGTTTAGGTTTCACTCTGTTTTCTCCTATATGGATACATGTCTTTGGAACTCGAAATCAAACACGGTTTGTGCAAGCTCTATGAAACTTGGCAGAATAATGTAGTTCCAAGTTCTATCGCTATGGTATGTGTCCTATTGAAGTAGCCCCAAGCAGAGACTGACGAGAAACACTTTCATTGAAAGATGTTGCCAAGCTTCCAGAAAGTACAGGTTTCCAGAAATCTCAGCAAACATTTTCTCACCCTATCTTGATGATGCTTCCATTTAATGATCAGCCCGCCATTCCCACTTGGCTTACCAAATTTCGTTCTTCTAGGATAAACCGTTCCTTTGCAGGAACAGTTTTCATGTTTAGGTTTCACTCTGTTTTCTCCTATATGGATACATGTAGTTGGAACTCGAAATCAAACACGGTTTGTGCAAGCTCTTTGAAACTTGGCACAATAATGTAGTTCCAAGTTTTATCGCTATGGTTTGTGCCCCATTGAAGCAGCCCCAAGCAGAGACTGTCGAGAATCTCTTTCATTGAAAGGGGTTGCCAAGCTTCCAAAAAACTACGAGTTTCCGGAAATCTCAGCAAACATTTTTTCACCCAATCTTGATGATACTTGCAGGTAATGATCAGTCCACCAATCCCAGTTGGGTCACCAAATTTCGTTCTTCTAGGTTAAACAATTCCTTTGCAGTAACCGTTTTCATGTTTAGGTTTCACTCTGTTTTCTCCTATATGGATACATGTAGTTGGTACTCTAAATCAAACACGGTTTGTGCTAGCTCTTTGAAACTTGGCACAATAATGTAGTTACAAGTTCTATCGCTATGGTTTGTGTGCTATTGAAGTAGGCCAAAGCAGAGACTGACGAGAATCACTTTCATTGAAAGGGGTTGCCAATCTTCCAAAAAACTACGAGTTTCCTGAAATCTCAGCACACATTTTTTCACCCAATCTTGATGATACTTGCGGGTAATGATCAGTACACCAATCCCACTTGGCTCACCAAATTTAGTTCTTCTAGGTTAAACGGTTCCTTTGCTTTAACCGTTTTCATGTTTAGGTTTCACTCCGTTTTCTCCAATAGGATACATGTCGTTGGAACTCGAAATCAAACACGGTTTCTGCAAGCTCTTTGAAACTTGGCACAATAATGTAGTTCCAAGTTCTATCGCTATGGTTTGTGTCCTATTGAAGTAGCCCCAAGCAGAGACTGACGAGAATCACTTTCATTGAAAGATGTTGCCCAGCTTCCAGAAAGTACGAGTTTCCAGAAATCTCAGCAAACATTTTTTCACCCTATCTTGATGATGCTTCCATTTGATGATCAGCCCGCAATCCCACTTGGCTCACCAAATTTTGTTCTTCGAGGTTAAACCGTTCCTTTGCAGTAACCGTTTTCATGTTTAGGTTTCACTCTGTTTTCTCCTATATGGATACATATATTTGGAACTCTAAATCAAACACGGTTTGTGCTAGCTCTTTGAAACTTGGCACAATAATGTAGTTACAAGTTCTATCGCTATGGTTCGTGTCCTATTAAAGTAGCCCCAAGCCGAGACTGACGAGAATCACTTTCATTGAAAGGGGTTGGCAACTTCCAAAAAACTGCGAGTTTCCTGAAATCTCAGCAAACATTTTTTAGCCAATCTTGATGATACTGGCTGGTAGTGATCAGTACACCCATCCCACTTGGCTCACCAAATTTCGTTCTTCTAGGTTAAACCGTTCCTTTGCAGTATTGAGTTTTCATATTTAGGTTTCACTCTGTTTTCTCCTATATGGATACCTGTAGTTGGAACTCGAAATCAAACACGGTTTGTGCAAGCTCTCTGAAACTTGGCAGAATAATGTAGTTCCAAGTTCTATCGCTATGGTTTGTGTCCTATTGAAGTAGCCCCAAGCAGAGACTGACGAGAATCACTTTCATTGAAAGATGTTGCCAAGCTTCCAGAAAATACAAGTTTCCAGAAATCTCAGCAAACATTTTCTCACCCTATCTTGATGATGCTTCCATTTAATGATCAGTCCGCCAATCCCACTTGGCTTACCAAATTTAGTTCTTCTAGGTTTAACCGTTCCTTTGCTTTAACCGTTTTCATGTTTAGGTTTCACTCTGTTTTATCCTATATGGATACATGTAGTTGGAACTCTAAATGAAAGACGGTTTGTGCTAGCTCTTTGAAACTTGGCACAACAATGTAGTTCCAAGTTCTATCGCTATGGTTTGTGTCCTTTTGAAGTAGCCCCAAGCAGAGACTGAAGAGAATCACTTTCATTGAAAGGGGTTGCCAAGCTTCCAAAAAACTGCGAGTTTCCTGAAATCTCAGCAAACATTTTTTTAACCAATCTTGATGATACTTGCAAGTAATGATCATTACCCCAATTGCACTTGGCTAACCAAATTTCGATCTTCTAGGTTAAACCGTTCCTTTGCAGTAACCGTTTTCATGTTTAGGTTTCACTCTGTTTTCTCCAGTATGGATACATGTATTTGGAACGCTAAATCAAACACGGTTTGTCCTAGCTCTTTGAAACTTGGCACAATAATTTAGTTTCAAGTTCTATCGCTATAGTTTGTGTCCTATTGAAGAAGCCCCAAGCAGAGACTGACGAGAATCACTTTCATTGAAAGGGGTTGCCAAGCTTCCAAAAAACTGTGAGATTCCTGAAATCTCAGCAAATATTTTTTCACCCAATCTTGATGATACTTTCATTTAATGATCAGTACACCAATCCCAATTGGCTAACCAAATTTCGTTCTTCCAGGTTAAACCGTTCCTTTGTAGTAACCGTTTTCATGTTTAGGTTTCACTCTGTTTTCTCCTATATGGATACATGTAGTTGGAACTCTGAATCAAACACGGTTTGTGCTAGCTATTTGAAACTTGGCACAATAATGTAGTTCCAAGATCTATCGCTTTGGATTGTGTCCTATTGAAGTAGCCCCAAGCAAAGACTGACAAGAATCACTTTCATTGAAAGGGGTTGCCCAGCTTCCAAAAAACTGCGAGTTTCCTGAAATCTCAGCAAACATTTTTTCAACCAATCTTGATGATACTTGCAGGTAGTAATCCGTACATGAATCCCACTTGGCTAACCAAATTTCGTTCTTCTAGGTTAAACTGTTCCTTTGTAGTAACCGTTTTCATGTTTAGGTTTCACTCTGTTTTCTCCAGTATTGATACATGTATTTGGAACGCTAAATCAAACACGGTTTGTCCTAGCTCTTTGAAACTTGGCACAATAATGTAGTTTCTAGTTCTATCACTATGGTTTCTGTCCTATTGAAGAAGCCCCAAGCAGAGACTGAGGAGAATCACTTTCATTGAAAGGGGTTGCCAAGCTTCCAAAAAACTGTGAGATTCCTGAAATCTCAGCAAACATTTTTTCACCCAATCTTGATGATACTTCCATTTAATGATCAGCCCACCAATCCCACTTGGCTCACCAAATTTTGTTCTTCTAGGTTAAACCGTTCCTTTGCAGTAAAAGTTTTCATGTTTATGTTTCACTCTGCTTTCTCCTATATGGATACATGTAGTTGGAACTCTAAATCAAAAACGGTGTGTGCTAACTCTTTGAAACTTGGCACAATAATGTAGTTCCAAGTTGTATCTCTATGGTTTGTGTCCTATTGAAGTAGCCCCAAGCAGAGACTGACGAGAATCACTTTCATTGAAATGGTGGTCAAGCTTCCAAAAAACTACGAGTTTCCTGAAATCTCACCAAACATTTTTTCACCCAATCTTGATGATACTTGGAGGTAATGATCAGTACACCAATCCCACTTGGCTCACCAAATTTCGTTCTTCTAGGTTAAACCGTTCCTTTGCAGTAACCGTTTTCATGTTTAGGTTTCACTCTGTTTTCTCCTATATGGATACATGTAGTTGGAACTCTAAATCAAACACGGTTTGTGCAAGCTCTTTGAAACTTGGCACAATAATGTAGTTCCAAGTTCTATCGCTATGGTTTGTTTTCTTGAAGTAGCGCTAAGCACACACTCATGAGAATCGCTTTCATTGAAAGGGGTTGACAAGCTTCCAAAAAACTGCGAGTTTTCTTAAATCTCCGCAAACACTTTTTCACCCAAACTTGATGATTCTTCCATTTAATGATCAGCCCACAAATCCAACTTGGCTCACCAAATTTCGTTCTTCTAGGTTAAACCGTTCCTTTGCAGTAACTGTTTTCATGTTTAGGTTTCACTCTGTTTTCTCCTATATGGATACATGTAGTTGGAACTCTAAATCAAACACGGTTTGTGCTAGCTCCTTAAAACATGGCACAATAATGTAGTTTCAAGTTCTATCGATATGGTTTGTGTCCTATTGAAGTAGCCCCAAGCAGAGACTGACGAGGATCACTTTCATTGAAAGGGGTTGCCAAGCTTCCAAAAATCTACGAGTTTCCTGAAATCTCAGCAAACATTTTTTCACCCAATCTTGATGATACTTGCATTTAGTGATCAGTACATTAATCCCACTTGGCACACCAAATTTCGTTCTTCTAGGTTAAACCGTTCCTTTGCAGTAACCGTTTTCATGTTTAGGTTTCACTCTGTTTTCTCCTATATGGATACATGTAGTTGGAACTCTAAATCAAACACGGTGTGTGCTAGCTCTTTGAAACTTGGCACAATAATATCGTTCCAAGTTGTATCGCTATGGTTTGTGTCCTATTGAAGTAGCCCCAAGCAGAGACTGACGAGAATCACTTTCATTGAAAGGGGTTGCCAAGCTTCCAAAAAACTGTGAGATTCCTGAAATCTCAGCAAATATTTTTTCACCCAATCTTGATGATACTTTCATTTAATGATCAGTACACCAATCCCAATTGGCTAACCAAATTTCGTTCTTCCAGGTTAAACCGTTCCTTTGTAGTAACCGTTTTCATGTTTAGGTTTCACTCTGTTTTCTCCTATATGGATACATGTAGTTGGAACTCTGAATCAAACACGGTTTGTGCTAGCTATTTGAAACTTGGCACAATAATGTAGTTCCAAGATCTATCGCTTTGGATTGTGTCCTATTGAAGTAGCCCCAAGCAAAGACTGACAAGAATCACTTTCATTGAAAGGGGTTGCCCAGCTTCCAAAAAACTGCGAGTTTCCTGAAATCTCAGCAAACATTTTTTCAACCAATCTTGATGATACTTGCAGGTAGTAATCCGTACATGAATCCCACTTGGCTAACCAAATTTCGTTCTTCTAGGTTAAACTGTTCCTTTGTAGTAACCGTTTTCATGTTTAGGTTTCACTCTGTTTTCTCCAGTATTGATACATGTATTTGGAACGCTAAATCAAACACGGTTTGTCCTAGCTCTTTGAAACTTGGCACAATAATGTAGTTTCTAGTTCTATCACTATGGTTTCTGTCCTATTGAAGAAGCCCCAAGCAGAGACTGAGGAGAATCACTTTCATTGAAAGGGGTTGCCAAGCTTCCAAAAAACTGTGAGATTCCTGAAATCTCAGCAAACATTTTTTCACCCAATCTTGATGATACTTCCATTTAATGATCAGCCCACCAATCCCACTTGGCTCACCAAATTTTGTTCTTCTAGGTTAAACCGTTCCTTTGCAGTAAAAGTTTTCATGTTTATGTTTCACTCTGCTTTCTCCTATATGGATACATGTAGTTGGAACTCTAAATCAAAAACGGTGTGTGCTAACTCTTTGAAACTTGGCACAATAATGTAGTTCCAAGTTGTATCTCTATGGTTTGTGTCCTATTGAAGTAGCCCCAAGCAGAGACTGACGAGAATCACTTTCATTGAAATGGTGGTCAAGCTTCCAAAAAACTACGAGTTTCCTGAAATCTCACCAAACATTTTTTCACCCAATCTTGATGATACTTGGAGGTAATGATCAGTACACGAATCCCACTTGGCTCACCAAATTTCGTTCTTCTCGGTTAAACCGTTCCTTTGCAGTAACCGTTTTCATGTTTAGGTTTCACTCTGTTTTCTCCTATATGGATACATGTAGTTGGAACTCTAAATCAAACACGGTTTGTGCAAGCTCTTTGAAACTTGGCACAATAATGTAGTTCCAAGTTCTATCGCTATGGTTTGTTTTCTTGAAGTAGCGCTAAGCACACACTCATGAGAATCGCTTTCATTGAAAGGGGTTGACAAGCTTCCAAAAAACTGCGAGTTTTCTTAAATCTCCGCAAACACTTTTTCACCCAAACTTGATGATTCTTCCATTTAATGATCAGCCCACAAATCCAACTTGGCTCACCAAATTTCGTTCTTCTAGGTTAAACCGTTCCTTTGCAGTAACCGTTTTCATGTTTAGGTTTCACTCTGTTTTCTCCTATATGGATACATGTAGTTGGAACTCTAAATCAAACACGGTTTGTGCTAGCTCCTTAAAACATGGCACAATAATGTAGTTTCAAGTTCTATCGATATGGTTTGTGTCCTATTGAAGTAGCCCCAAGCAGAGACTGACGAGGATCACTTTCATTGAAAGGGGTTGCCAAGCTTCCAAAAATCTACGAGTTTCCTGAAATCTCAGCAAACATTTTTTCACCCAATCTTGATGATACTTGCATTTAGTGATCAGTACATTAATCCCACTTGGCACACCAAATTTCGTTCTTCTAGGTTAAACCGTTCCTTTGCAGTAACCGTTTTCATGTTTAGGTTTCACTCTGTTTTCTCCTATATGGATACATGTAGTTGGAACTCTAAATCAAACACGGTGTGTGCTAGCTCTTTGAAACTTGGCACAATAATATCGTTCCAAGTTGTATCGCTATGGTTTGTGTCCTATTGAAGTAGCCCCAAGCAGAGACTGACGAGAATCACTTTCATTGAAAGAGGTTGACAAGCTTCCAAAAAACTACGAGTATCGTGAAATCAAAGCAAACATTTTTTGACCCAATCTTGATGATACTTGCAGGTAATGATCAGTACACCAATCCCACTTGGCTCACCAAATTTCGTTCTTCTAGGTTAATCCGTTCCTTTGTAGTAACCGTTTTCATGTTTACGTTTCACTCTGTTTTCTCCTATATGCATACATGTTTTTGGAACTCTAAATCAAACACGGTTTGTGCTAGCTCTTTAAAGCTTTGCACAGTAATGTAGTTCCAAGTTCTATCGCTATGGTTTGAGTCCTATTGAAGTAGGCCCAAGCAGAGACTGACGAGAATCACTTTCATTTTAGGTTTCACTTTGTTTTCTCCTGTATGGATACATGTAGTTGGAACTCGAATTAAAAAACACGGTTTGTGCTAGCTCTTTGAAAATTGGCACAATAATGTAGTTCCAAGTTCTATCGCTATGGTTTGTGACCTGTTGAAGAACCCCCAAGCAGAGACTGACGAGAATCACTTTCATTGAAAGGGGTTTCCAACTTCCATAAAGTACGAGTTTCCGGAAATCTCAGCAAACATTTTTTCACCCAATCTTGATGATGCTTCCATTTAATTATCAGCCCGCCAATCCCACTTGGCTCACCAAATTTCGTTCTTCTAGGTTAAACTGTTCCTTTGCAGTAACCGATTTCATGTTTAGGATTCACTCTGTTTTCTCCTATGTGAATACATGTTGTTGGAACTCTAAATCAAACACGGTTTGTGCTAGCTATTTGAAACTTTTCACAATAATGTAGTTCCAAGTTCTATCGCTATGGTTTGTGTCCTATTGAAGTAAGCCTAAGCAGAAAATGAGGAGAATCAGTTTCATTGAAAGGGGTTGCCAAGCTTCCAGAAAACTGCGAGTTTCCTGAAATCTCAGCAAACATTTTTTCACCCAATCATGATTATACTTGCAGGTAATGATCAGTACACCAATTCAACTTGGCTCACAAAGTTTCGTTCTTCTAGGTTAAACCGTTACTTTGCAGTAACCGTTTTCATGTTTACGTTTCACTCTGTTTTCTCCTACATGGATACATGTAGTTGGAACTCTAAATCAAACACGGTTTGTGCTAGCTATTTGAAACTTTTCACAATAATGTAGTTCCAAGTTCTATCGCTATGGTTTGTGTCCTATTGAAGTAAGCCTAAGCAGAAAATGAGGAGAATCAGTTTCATTGATAGGGGTTGCCAAGCTTCCAGAAAACTGCGAGTTTCCTGAAATCTCAGCAAACATTTTTTCACCCAATCATGATTATACTTGCAGGTAATGATCAGTACACCAATTCAACTTGGCTCACAAAGTTTCGTTCTTCTAGGTTAAACCGTTACTTTGCAGTAACCGTTTTCATGTTTACGTTTCACTCTGTTTTCTCCTACATGGATACATGTAGTTGGAACTGTAAATCAAACACGGTTTGTGCTAGCTCTTTGAAACTTCGCACAATAATGTAGTTCCTAGTTCTATCGCTATGGATTGTGTCCTATTGAAGAAGCCCCAAGCAGATACTGACAAGAATCATTTTCATTGAAAGGGGTTGCCAAGCTTCCAAAAAGTACGATTTTCCGGAAATCTCAGCAAACATTTTTTCACCCAAACTTGATGATTCTTCCATTTAATGATCAGCCCACCAATCCGACTTGGCTCACAATTTCGTTCTTCTAGGTTAAACCGTTCCTTTGCAGTAACCGTTTTCATGTTTAGGTTTCACTGTTTTCTCCTATATGGATACATGTAGTTGGAACTCTTAATCAAATACGGTTTGTGCTAGCTCTATGAAACTTGTCACAATAATGTAGTTCCAAGTTCTATCGCTATGGTTTGTGTCCTATTGAAGTAGCCCCAAGCAGAGACTGACGAGAATCACTTTCATTCAAAGGGGTTGGCAAGCTTCAAAAAATCTACGAGTTTCCTGAAATCTCAGCAAACATTTTTTCACCGAATCTTGATGATACTTGCAGGTAATGATCAGTACACCAATCCCATTTGGCCCACCAAATTTAGTTCTTCTAGGTTAAACCGTTAATTTGCAGTAACCGTTTTCATGTTTAGGTTTCACTCTGTATTCTCCTATGTGGATACATATCGTTGGAACTTGAAATCAAACACGGTTTGTGCAAGCTCTTTGCAACTTGGCACAATAATGTAGTTCCAAGTTCTATCGCTATGGTTTGTGTCCTATTGAAGTAGCCCCAAGCAGAGACTGACGAGAATCACTTTCATTGAAAGATGTTGCCAAGCTTCCAAAATACTACGAGTTTCCAGAAATCTCAGCAAACATTTTTTCATCCTATCTTGATGATGCTTCCATTTAATGATCAGCCCGCCAATCCCACTTGGCTCACCAAATTTCGTTCTTCTAGATTAAACCGTTCCTTTGCAGTAACCGTTTTCATGTTTAGGTTTCACTCTGTTTTCTCCTATATGGATACATGTAGTTGGAACTCTAAATCAAACACGGTTTGTGCTAGCTCTTTGAAACTTGGCACAATAATGTAGTTCCAAGTTCTATCGCTATGGGTTGTGTCCTATTGAAGTAGCCCCAAGCAGAGATTGACGAGAATCACTTTCATTGAAAGGGGTTGCCAAGCTTCCAAAAAACTGCGAGTTTCCTGAAATCTCAGCAAACATTTTTTCACCCAATCTTGATGATACTTGCAAGTAGTGATCAGTACACCCATCTCACTTGGCTCACCAAATTTCGTTCTTCTAGGTTAAACTGTTCCTTTGCAGTAACCGTTTTCATGTTTAGGTTTCACTCTGTTTTCTCCTATATGGATACATGTAGTTGGAACTCTAAATGAAACACGGTTTGTGCTAGCTCTTTGAAACTTGGCACAATAATGTAGTTCCAAATTCTATCGCTGTGGTTTCTGTCCCATTGAAGAAGCCTCAAGCAGAGACTGACGAGAATCACTTTCATTGAAAGATGTTGCCAAGCTTCCAAAATACTACGAGTTTCCTGAAATCTCAGCAAACATTTTTTCACCAATATTGATGATACTTGCAGGTAATGATCAGCCCTCCAATCCCAGTTGGCTCACCAAATTTCGTTCTTCTAGGTTAAGCCGTTCCTTTGCAGTAATCGTTTTCATGTTTAGGTTTCACTCTGTTTTCTCCTATATGGATACATGTAGTTGGAACTATTAATCAAATACGGTTTGTGCTAGCTCTATGAAACTTGTCACAATAATGTAGTTCCAAGTTCTTTTGCTATGGTTTGTGTCCTATTGAAGTAGCCCCAAGCAGAGACTGACGAGAATCACTTTCATTGAAAGGGGTTGCCAAGCTCCCAGAAAACTGCGAGTTTCCTGAAATCTCAGAAAACATTTTTTCACCCAATCTTGATGATACTTCCATTTAATGATCAGTCCACCAATCCCACTTGGCTGACCAAATTTCGTTCTTCTAGGTTAAACTGTTCCTTTGCAGTAACCGTTTTCATTTTTAGTTTCACTCTGTTTTCTCCTATATGGATACATGTAGTTGGAACTCCAAATGAAACACGGTTTGTGCTAGCTCTTTGAAACTTGGCACAGTAATGTAGTTCCAAGTTCTATCGCTATGGTTTGTGACCTATTGAAGTAGCCCCAAGCAGAGACTGACGAGAATCACTTTCATTTAAAGATGTTGCCAAGCTTCCAGAATGTACAGGTTTCCAGAAATCTCAGCAAATATTTTTTCACGCTATCTTGATGATGCTTCCATTTAATGATCAGCCCGCCAATCCCACTTGGCTCACCAAATTTCGTTCTTCTAGGTTAAACCGTTCCTTTGCAGTAACCGTTTTCATGTTTAGGTTTCACTCTGTTTTCTCCTATATGGATACATGTATTTGGAACTCTAAATCAAACACAGTTTGTGCTAGCTCTTTGAAACTTGGCACAATAATGTAGTTCCAAGTTCTATCGCTATGGTTTGTGTCCTATTGAAGTAGCCCCAAGCAGAGACTGACGAGAATCACTTTCATTGAAAGGCGTTGCCAAGCTTCCAAAAAACTACGAGTTTCCTGAAATCTCAGCAAACATTTTTTCACCCAATCTTGATGATACTTGCGGGTAATGATCAGTACACCAATCCCACTTGGCTCACAAAATTTAGTTCTTCTAGGTTAAACCGTTCCTTTGTTTAACCGTTTTCATGTTTAGGTTTCACTCGGTTTTCTCCTAAATGGATACATGTCGTTGGAACTCGAAATCAAACACGGTTTGTGCAAGCTCTTTGAAACTTGGCACAATAATTTAGTTCCAAGTTCTATCGCTATGGTTTGTGTCCTATTGAAGTAGCCAAATGCAGAGACTGACGAGAATCACATTCATTGAAAGGGGTTGCCAAGCTTCCAGAAAACTGCGAGATTCCTGAAATCTCAGCAAACATTTTTTCACCGAATCTTGATGATACTTGCAGATAGTGATCAGTACACGAATCCCACTTGGCTCACCAAATTTCATTCTTCTAGGTTAAACCGTTCCTTTGCAGTAAACGTTTTCATGTTTAGGTTTCACTCTGTTTTCTCCTATGTGGATACATGTTTTTAGAACTCTAAATCAAACACGGTTTGTGCTAGCTCTTTGAAACTTGGCACAATAATGTAGTTCCAAGTTCTATCGCTATGGTTTGTGTCCTATTGAAGTAGCCCCAAGCGGAGACTGACGAGAATCACTTTCATTGAAAGATGTTGCCAAGCTTCCAGAAAGTACAGTTTTCCAGAAATCTCAGGAAACATTTTTTCACCCAATCTTGATGATACTTGCAGGTAGTGATCAGTGCACCCATCCCACTTGGCTCACCAAATTTCGTTCTTCTAAGTTAAACCGTTCCTTTGCAGTAACCGTTTTCATGTTTAGGTTTCACTCTTTTTTCTCCTATATGGATACATGTATTTGGAACTCTAAATCAAACACGGTTTGTGAGAGCTCTTTGAAACATGGCACAATAATGTAGTTCCAAGTTCTATCGCTATGGTTTGTGTCCTATTGAAGTAGGCTGAAGCAGAGACTGACAAGAATCACTTTCATTGAAAGGGGTTGCCAAGCTTCCAAAAATCAACGAGTTCCCTGAAATCTCAGCAAACATTTTTTCACCCAATCTTGATGATACTTGCAGGTAATGATCAGTCCACCAATCCCACTTGGCTCACCAAATTTAGTTCTTCTAGGTTAAACCGTTCCTTTGCAGTAACCGTTTTCATGTTTAGGTTTCACTCTGTATTCTCCTATGTGGATACATGTCGTTGGAACTCGAAATCAAACACGGTTTGTGCAAGCTCTTTGAAACTTGGCACAATAATGTAGTTCCAAGTTCTATTGCTATGGTTTGTGTCCTATTGAAGTAGCCCCAAGCAGAGACTGACGAGAATCACTTTCATTGAAAGATGTTGCCAAGCTTCCAGAAAGTACAGGTTTCCAGAAATCTCAGCAAACATTTTTTCACCCAATCTTGATGATACTTGCAGGTAGTGATCAGTGCACCCATCCCACTTGGCTCACCAAATTTCGTTCTTCTAGGTTAAACCGTTCCTTTGCAGTAACCGTTTTCATGTTTAGGTTTCACTCTGTTTTCTCCTATATGGATACATATATTTGGAACTCTAAATCAAACACTGTTTGTGCTAGCTCTTTGAAACTTGGCACAATAATGTAGTTCCAAGTTCTATCGCTCTGGTTTGTGCTCAATTGAAGAAGCCCCAAGCAGAGACTGACGAGAATCACTTTCATTGAAAGGGGTTGCCAAGCTTCCAAAGAATTACGAGTTTCCGGAAATCTAGCAAACGTTTTTTCACCCAATCTTGATGATACTTGCAGGTAATGATCAGTCCACCAATCCCACTTGGCTCACAAAATTTCGTTCTTCTAGGATAAACCGTTCCTTTGCAGTAACCGTTTTCATGTTTAGGTTTCACTCTGTTTTCTCCTATATGGATACATGTATTTGGAACTCCAAATCAAACACGGTTTGTGCTAGCTCGTTGAAACTTGGCACAATAATGTAGTTCCAAGTTCTATCGCTATGGTTTGTGTCCTATTGAAGTAGCCCCAAGCGGAGACTGACGAGAATCACTTTCATTGAAAGGGGTTGCCAAGCTTGCAAAAAAATACGAGTTTCCTGAAATCTCAGCAAACATTTTTTCACCCAATCTTGATGATACTTGCATTTAATGATCAGTACACCAATCCCATTTGGCTCACCAAATTTAGTTCTTCTAGGTTAAACCGTTCCATTGCAGTAACAGTTTTCATGTTTAGATTTCACTCTGTATTCTCCTATGTGGATACATGTCGTTGGAACTCGAAATCAAACACGGTTTGTGCAAGCTCTTTGAAACTTGGCACAATAATGTAGTTCCAAGTTCTATCGCTATGGTTTGTGTCCTATTGAAGTAGCCCCAAGCAGAGACTGACGAGAATCACTTTCATTGAAAGATGTTGCCAAGCTTCCAGAAAGTACAGGTTTCCAGAAATCTCAGCAAACATTTTTTCACCCAATCTTGATGATACTTACAGGTAGTGATCAGTGCACCCATCCCACTTGGCTCACCAAATTTCGTTCTTCTAGGTTAAACCGTTCCTTTGCAGTAACCGTTTTCATGTTTAGGTTTCACTCTGTTTTCTCCTATGTGGATATATGTTTTTGGAACTCTAAATCAAACACGGTTTGTGCTAGCTCTTTGAAACTTGGCACAATAATGTAGTTCCAAGTTCTATCGCTCTGGTTTGTGCTCCATTGAAGTAGCCCCAAGCAGAGACTGACGAGAATCACTTTCATTGAAAGATGTTGCCAAGCTTCCAAAAAATTACGAGTTTCCGGAAATCTCAGCAAACATTTTTTCACCCAACCTTGATGATACTTGTAGGTAATGATCAGTCCACCAATCCCAGTTGGGTCACCAAATTTCGTTCTTCTAGGTTAAACCGTTCCTTTGCAGTAACCGTTTTCATGTTTAGGTTTCACTCTGTTTTCTCCTATATTGATACATGTATCTGGAACTCTAAATCAAACACGGTTTGTGCTAGCTCTTTGAAACTTGGCACAATAATGTAGTTCCAAGTTCTATCGCTATGGTTTGTGTCCTATTGTAGTAGCCCCAAGCAGAGACTGAGGAGAATCACTTTCATTGAAAGGGGTTGCCAAGCTTCCAAAAATCTACGAGTTTCCTGAAATCTCAGCAAATATTTTTTCACCCAATCTTGATGATGCTTCCACTTAATGATTAGCCCACCAATCCCACTTGGCTCACCAAATTTAGTTCTTCTAGGTTAAACCGTTCCTTTGCAGTAACCGTTTTCATGTTTAGGTTTCACTCTGTATTCTCCTATGTGGATACATGTCGTTGGAACTCGAAATCAAACACGGTTTGTGTAAGCTCTTTGAAACTTGGCACAATAATGTAGTTCCAAGTTCTATTGCTATGGTTTTTGTCCTATTGAAGTAGCCCCAAGCAGAGACTGACGAGAATCACTTTCATTGAAAGATGTTGCCAAGCTTCCAGAAAGTACAGGTTTCCAGAAATCTCAGCAAACATTTTTTCACCCAATCTTGATGATACTTGCAGGTAGTGATCAGTGCACCCATCCCACTTGGCTCACCAAATTTCGTTCTTCTAGTTTAAACCGTTCCTTTGCAGTAACCATTTTCATGTTTAGGTTTCACTCTGTTTTCTCCTATATGGATACATATATTTGGAACTCTAAATCAAACACTGTTTGTGCTAGCTCTTTGAAACTTGGCACAATAATGTAGTTCCAAGTTGTATCGCTATGGTTTGTGTCCTATTGAAGGAGCCCCAAGCAGAGACTGACGAGAATCACTTTCATTGAAAGGGGTTGCCAAGCTTCCAAAATACTACGAGTTTCCTGAAATCTCAGCAAACATTTTTTCATCCTATCTTGATGATGCTTCCATTTAATGATCAGCCCACCAATCCCACTTGGCTCACCAAATTTAGTTCTTCTAGGTTAAACCGTTCCTTTGCAGTAACCGTTTTCATGTTTAGGTTTCACTCTGTATTCTCCTATGTGGATACATGTCGTTGGAACTCGAAATCAAACACGGTTTGTGCAAGCTCTTTGAAACTTGGCACAATAAGGTAGTTCCAATTTCTATTGCTATGGTTTGTGTCCTATTGAAGTAGCCCCAAGCAGAGACTGACGAGAATCACTTTCATTGAAAGATGTTGCCAAGCTTCCAGAAAGTACAGGTTTCCAGAAATCTCAGCAAACATTTTTTCACCCAATCTTGATGATACGTGCAGGTAGTGATCAGTGCACCCATCCCACTTGGCTCACCAAATTTAGTTCTTCTAGGTTAAACCGTTCCTTTGCAGTAACAGTTTTCATGTTTAGGTTTCACTCTGTATTCTCCTATGTGGATACATGTCGTTGGAACTCGAAATCAAACACGGTTTGCTCAAGCTCTTTGAAACTTGGCACAATAATGTAGTTAGAAGTTCTATCGCTCTGGTTTGTGCTCCATTGAAGTAGCCCCAAGCAGAGACTGACGAGAATCACTTTCAATGAAAGGGGTTGCCAAGCTTCCAAAATACTACGAGTTTCCTGAAATCTCAGCAAACATTTTTTCATCCTATCTTGATGATGCTTCCATTTAATGATCAGCCCGCGAATCCCACTTGGCTCACCAAATTTCGTTCTTCTACGTTAAACCGTTCCTTTGCAGTAACCGTTTTCATGTTTAGGTTTCACTCTGTTTTCTCCTATATGGATACATGTAGTTGGAACTCTAAATCAAACACGGTTTGTGCTAGCTCTTTGAAACTTGGCACAATAATGTAGTTCCAAGTTCTATCGCTATGGTTTGTGTCCTATTGAAGTATCCCCAATCAGAGACTGACGAGAATCACTTTCATTGAAAGGGGTTGCCAAGCTTCCAAAAAACAACGAGTTTCCTGAAGTCTCAGCAAACATTTTTTCACCGAATCTTGATGATATTTGCAGGTAGTGATTAGTACACGAATCCCACTTGGCTCACCAAATTTCGTTCTTCTAGGTTAAACCGTTCCTTTGCAGTAACCGTTTTCATGTTTAGGTTTCACTCTCTTTTCTCCTATGTGGATACATGTTGTTGGAACTCTAAATCAAACACGGTTTGTGCTAGCTCTTTGAAACATGGCACAATAATGTAGTTCCAAGTTCTATTGCTATGGTTTGTGTCCTATTGAAGTAGCCCCAAGCAGAGACTGACGAGAATCACTTTCATTGAAAGGGGTTGCCAAGCTTGCAAAAAAATACGAGTTTCCTGAAATCTCAGCAAACATTTTTTCACCCAATCTTGATGATACTTGCATTTAATGATCAGTACACCAATCCCATTTGGCTCACCAAATTTAGTTCTTCTAGGTTAAACCGTTCCATTGCAGTAACAGTTTTCATGTTTAGATTTCACTCTGTATTCTCCTATGTGGATACATGTCGTTGGAACTCGAAATCAAACACGGTTTGTGCAAGCTCTTTGAAACTTGGCACAATAATGTAGTTCCAAGTTCTATCGCTATGGTTTGTGTCCTATTGAAGTAGCCCCAAGCAGAGACTGACGAGAATCACTTTCATTGAAAGATGTTGCCAAGCTTCCCGAAAGTACAGGTTTCCAGAAATCTCAGCAAACATTTTTTCACCCAATCTTGATGATACTTACAGGTAGTGATCAGTGCACCCATCCCACTTGGCTCACCAAATTTCGTTCTTCTAGGTTAAACCGTTCCTTTGCAGTAACCGTTTTCATGTTTAGGTTTCACTCTGTTTTCTCCTATGTGGATATATGTTTTTGGAACTCTAAATCAAACACGGTTTGTGCTAGCTCTTTGAAACTTGGCACAATAATGTAGTTCCAAGTTCTATCGCTCTGGTTTGTGCTCCATTGAAGTAGCCCCAAGCAGAGACTGACGAGAATCACTTTCATTGAAAGGGGTTGCCAAGCTTCCAAAGAATTACGAGTTTCCGGAAATCTCAGCAAACGTTTTTTCACCCAATCTTGATGATACTTGCAGGTAATGATCAGTCCACCAATCCCACTTGGCTCACAAAATTTCGTTCTTCTAGGTGAAACCGTTCCTTTGCAGTAACCGTTTTCATGTTTAGGTTTCACTCTGTTTTCTCCTATATGGATACATGTAGTTGGAACTCTAAATCAAACACGGTTTGTGCTAGCTCTTTGAAACTTGGCACAATAATGTTGTTCCAAGTTCTATCGCTATGGTTTGTGTCCTATTGAAGTAGCCCCAAGCAGAGACTGACGAGAATCACTTTCATTGAAAGGGGTTGCCAAGCTTCCAAAAATCTATGAGTTTCCTGAAATCTCAGCAAACATTTTTTCACCGAATCTTGATGATATTTGCAGGTAGTGATTAGTACACGAATCCCACTTGGCTCACCAAATTTCGTTCTTCTAGGTTAAACCGTTCCTTTGCAGTAAACGTTTTCATGTTTAGGTTTCACTCTCTTTTCTCCTATGTGGATACATGTTGTTGGAACTCTAAATCAAACGCGGTTTGTGCTAGCTCTTTGAAACATGGCACAATAATGTAGTTCCAAGTTCTATCGCTATGGTTTGTGTCCTATTGAAGTAGCCCCAAGCAGAGACTGACGAGAATCACTTTCATTGAAAGGGGTTGCCAAGCTTGCAAAAAAATACGAGTTTCCTGAAATCTCAGCAAACATTTTTTCACCCAATCTTGATGATACTTGCAGGTAATGATCAGTACACCAATCCCATTTGGCTCACCAAATTTCGTTCTTCTAGGTAAAACTGTTCCATTGCAGTAACAGTTTTCATGTTTAGGTTTCACTCTGTATTCTCCTATGTGGATACATGTCGTTGGAACTCGAAATCAAACACGGTTTGTGCAAGCTCTTTGAAACTTGGCACAATAATGTAGTTCCAAGTTCTATCGCTATGGTTTGTGTCCTATTGAAGTAGCCCCAAGCACAGACTGACCAGAATCACTTTCATTGAAAGATGTTGCCAAGCTTCCAGAAAGTACGAGTTTCCAGAAATCTCAGCAAACATTTTTTCATCCTATCTTGATGATGCTTCCATTTAATGATCAGCCCGCCAATCCCACTTGGCTCACCAAATTTCGTTCTTCTAGGTTAAACCGTTCCTTTGCAGTAACCGTTTTCATGTTTAGGTTTCACTCTGTTTTCTCCTATATGGATACATGTATTTGGAACTCTAAATCAAACACGGTTTGTGCTAGCTCTTTGAAACTTGGCACAATAATGTAGTTCCAAGTTCTATCGCTATGGTTTGTGTCCTATTGAAGTAGCCCCAAGCAGAGACTGACGAGAATCACTTTCATTGAAAGGGGTTGCCAAGCTTCCAAAAAACTGCGAGTTTCCTGAAATCTCAGCAAACATTTTTTCACCCAATCTTGATGATACTTGCAGGTAGTGATCAGTACACCCATCCCACTTGGCTCACCAAATTTCGTTCTTCTAGGTTAAACCGTTCCTTTTCAGTAACAGTTTTCATGTTTAGGTTTCAGTCTGTTTTCTCCTATATGGATACATGTAGTTGGAACTCTAAATGAAACACGGTTTGTGCTAGCTCTTTGAAACTTGGCACAATAATGTAGTTCCAAATTCTATTGCTATGGTTTCTGTCCCATTGAAGAAGCCCCAAGCAAGACTGACGAGAATCACTTTCATTGAAAGGGGTTGCCAAGCTTCCAAAATACTACGAGTTTCCTGAAATCTCAGCAAACATTTTTTCACCCAATCTTGATGATACTTGCAGGTAATGATCAGCCCTCTTATACCAGTTGGCTCACCAAATTTCCTTCTTCTAGGTTAAGCCGTTCCTTTGCAGTAACCGTTTTCATATTTAGGTTTCACTCTGTTTTCTCCTATATGGATACATATATTGGGAACTCTAAATCAAACACTGTTTGTGCTAGCTCTTTGAAACTTGGCACAATAATGTAGTTCCAAGTTCTATCGCTATGGTTTGTGTCCTATTGAAGTACCCCAAGCAGAGACTGACGAGAATCACTTTCATTGAAAGGGGTTCCCAAACTTCCAAAAATCTACGAGTTTCCTGAAATCTCAGCAAATATTTTTTCACCCAATCTTGATGATGCTTCCACTTAATGATCAGCCCACCAATCCCACTTGGCTCACCAAATTTAGTTCTTCTAGGTTAAACCGTTCCTTTGCAGTAACCCTTTTCATGTTTAGGTTTCACTCTGTATTCTCCTATGTGGATACATGTCGTTGGAACTCGAAATCAAACAAGGTTTGTGCAAGCTCTTTGAAACTTGGCAAAATAATGTAGTTCCAAGTTCTATTGCTATGGTTTGTGTCCTATTGAAGTAGCCCCAAGCAGAGACTGACGAGAATCACTTTCATTGAAAGATGTTGCCAAGCTTCCAGAAAGTACAGGTTTCCAGAAATCTCAGCAAACATTTTTTCACCCAATCTTGATGATACTTGCATGTAGTGATCAGTGCACCCATCCCACTTGGCTCACCAAATTTCGTTCTTCTAGGTTAAACCGTTCCTTTGCAGTAACCGTTTTCATGTTTAGGTTTCACTCTGTTTTCTCCTATATGGATACATGTAGTTGGAACTCTAAATCAAACACAGTTTGTCCTAGCTCTTTGAATCTTGGCACAATAATGTAGGTCCAAGTTCTATCGCTCTGGTTTGTGCTCCATTGAAGAAGCCCCAAGCAGAGACTGACAAGAATCACTTTCATTGAAAGGGGTTGCAAAGCTTCCAAAGAATTACGAGTTTTCGGAAATCTCAGCAAACGTTTTTTCACCCAATCTTGATGATACTTCCATTTAATGATCAGCCCAACAATCCCACTTGGCTCACTAAATTTCTTTCTTCTTGGTATAACTGTTCCTTTGTAGTAACCATTTTTATGTTTAGGTTTCACTCTGTTTTCTCCTATATGGATACATGTAGTTGGAACTCTAAATCAAACACGGTTTGTGCTAGCTCTTTGAAACTTGGCACAATAATGTAGTTCCAAGATCTATCGCTATGGTTTGTGTCCTATTGAAGTATCCCCAAGCCGAGACTGACGAGAATCACTTTCATTGAAAGGGGTTGCCAAACTTCCAAAAAACGTCGAGTTTCCTGAAATCTCAGCAAACATTTTTTCACCCAAACTTGATGATACTTGCAGGTAGTGATCAGTACATGAATCCCACGTGGCACACCAAATTTCGTTCTTCTAGATTAAACCGTTCCTTTGCAGTAACCGTTTTCATGTTTAGGTTTCACTCTGTTTTCTCCTATACGGATACATGTAGTTGGAATGCTAAATCAAACACGGTGTGTGCTAGCTCTTTGAAACTTGCACAATAATGTAGTTCCAAGTTGTATCGCTATGGTTTGTGTCCTATTAAAGTAGGCCCAAGCAGAGACTGAGTAGAATCACTTTCATTGAAAGGGGTTGCCAAGCTTCCAAAAAGTAGGAGTGCCCGGAAATCTCAGCAAATATTTTTTTAACCAATCTTGATGATACTTCCATTTAATGATCAGCCCACCAATCCCACTTGGCTCTCCAAATTTCGTTCTTCTAGGTTAAACCGTTCCTTTGCAGTAACCGTTTTCATGTTTAGGTTTCACTCTGTTTTCTCCTCTATGGATACATGTATTTATAACTCTAAATCAAACACGGTTTTTGCTAGCTCTTTGTAACTTGGCACAATAATGTAGTACCAAGTTCTATCGCTATGGTTCGTGTCCTATTGAAGTAGCCCCAAGCAGAGACTGACTAGAATCACTTTCATTGAAAGGGGTTGCCAAGCTTCCAGAAAACTGCGAGTTTCCTGAAATCTCAGCAAATATTTTTTCACCCAATCTTGATGATACTTGCAGGTAATGATCAGTACACCAATCCAAGTTGGCTCACCAAATTTCGTTCTTCTAGTTTAAACTGTTCCTTTGAAGTAACCGTTTTCATGTTTAGGTTTCACTCTGTTTTCTCCTATATGGATACATGTAGTTGGAACTCTAAATCAAACACGGTTTGTGCTAGCTCTTTGAAACTTGGCACAATAATGTAGTTTTAAGTTCTTTCGCTATGGTTTGTGTCCTATTGCAGAAGCCCTAAGCAGAGACTGATGAGAATCACTTTCATTGAAAGGGGTTGCCAAGCTTCCAAAAAAGTGTGAGATTCCTGAAATCTCAGCAAACATTTTTTCATCAATCTTGATGATACTTCCATTTAATATCAGTACACCAATCCCAATTGGCTCACCAAATTTCATTCTTCTAGGTTAAACCGTTCCTTTGCAGGAACCGTTTTCATGTTTATGTTTCACTCTTTTTTCTCCTGTATGGATACATGTAGTTGGAACTCTAAATCAAACATGGTTGTGCTAGCTCTTTGAAACTTGGCACATTAATGTAGTTCCAAGTTCTATCGCTATGGTTTGTGTCCTATTGAAGTACCCCCAAGCAGAGAATGACGAGAATCACTTTCATTGAAAGGGGTTGCCAAGCTTCCGAAAGACTATGAGTTTCCTGAAATCTTAGCAAATATTTTTTTCACCCAATCTTGATGATACTTCCATTTAATGATCAGCCCACCAATCCCACTTGGCTCACCAAATTTCGTTCTTCTAGGTTAAACCGTTCCTTTGCAGTAACCGTTTTCATGTTTAGGTTTCACTCTATTTTCTCCTGTATGGATACATGTAGTTGGAACTCTAAATCAAACACGGTGTGTGCTACCTCTTTGAAACTTGGCACATTAATGTAGTTCCAAGTTCTATGGCTATGGTTTGTGTCCTATTGAAGAAGCCCAAAGCAGAGACTGACGAGAATCACTTTCATTGAAAGGGGTTGCCAAGCTTCCAAAAAACTGCGAGTTTTCTGAAATCTCAGCAAACATTTTTTCACCCAATCTTTATGTTACTTGCAGGTAATGATCAGTACACCAATCCCAGTGGGCTCACCAAATTTCGTTCTTCTAGGTTAAACCGTTCCTTTGCAGTAACCTTTTTCATGTTTAGGTTTCACTCTGTTTTCTCCTATATGGATACATGTAGTTGGAACTCTAAATCAAACACGGTTTGTGCTAGCTATTTGAAACTTGGCACAATAATGTAGTTCCAAGATTTATCGCTATGGTTTGTGTCCTATTGAAGTAGCCCCAAGCAGAGACTGGCGAGAATCACTTTCATTGAAAGGGGTTGCCAAGCTTCCAAAAAACTACGAGTTTCCTGAATTCTCAGCAAACATTTTTTCACCCAATCTTGATGATACTTGCAGGTAGTGATCAGTACATGAATCCCACTTGGCACACCAAATTTCGTTCTTCTAGATTAAACCGTTCCTTTGCAGTAACCGTTTTCATGTTTAGGTTTCACTCTGTTTTCTCCTATATTTATACATGTAGTTGGAACTCTAAATCAAACACGGTTTGTGCTAGCTCTTTGAAACATGGCACAATAATGTAGTTTCAACTTCTATCGCTGTGGTTTGTGTCCTATTGAAGTAGCCCCAAGCAGAGACTAATGAGAATCACTTTCATTGAAAGGGGTTGCCAAGCTTCCCAAAAACTGCGAGTTTCCTGAAATTTCAGCAAACATTTTTTCTCCCAATCTTGATGAAACTTCCATTTAATGATCAGCCCACCAATCCCACATGGCTCACCAAATTTCATTATTCTAGTTTAAACCGTTCCTTTACAGTAACCATTTTCATGTTTCGGTTTCACTCTGTTTTCTCCTATATGGATACATGTAGTAGGAACTCTAAATCAAACACGGTTTGTGCAAGCTCTTTGAAACTTGGCACAATAATGTAGTTCCAAGTTCTATCGCTATGGTTTGTGTCCTGTTGAAGTAGCCCCAAGCAGAGACTGACGAGAATCACTTTCATTGAAAGGGGTTACCAAGCTCCCAAAAAACTACGAGTTTCCTGAAATCTCAGCAAATATTTTTTCACCCAATCTTGATGATAGTTCCATTTAATGATCAGTACACCAATCCCTCTTGGCACACCAAATTTCGTTCTTCTAGTTTAAACCTTTCCTTTGCAGAAACCGTTTTCATGTTTAGGTTTCACTCTGTTTTCTCCTTTATGGATACATGTAGTTGGAACTCTAAATCAAACACGGTTTGTGCTAGCTCTTTGAAACTTGGCACAATAATGTAGTTTCAAGTTCTATTGCTATGGTTTTTGTCCTACTGAAGAAGACCCCAGCAGAGACTAAAGAGAATCACTTTCATTGAAAGGGGTTGCCAAGCTTCCAAAAAACTGTGAGATTCCTGAAATCTCAGCAAACATTTTTTCACCCAATCTTGATGATACTTGCAGGTAGTGATCAGTACATGAATCCCACTTGGCACACCAACTTTCGTTCTTCTAGGTTAAACCGTTCCTTTGCAGTAACCGTTTTCATGTTTAGGTTTCACTCTGTTTTCTCCTATACGGATACATGTAGTTGGAACTCTAAATCAAACACGGTGTGTGCTACCTCTTTGAAACTTGGCATATTAATGTAGTTCCAAGTTCTATCGCTATGGTTTGTATCCTATTGAAGTAGCCCCAAGCCGAGACTGACGAGAACCACTTTCATTGAAAGGGGTTTCCAAGCTTCCAAAAAACTTCCAGTTTCCTGAAATCTCAGCAAACATTTTTTCACCCAATCTTGATGATACTTGCAGGTAGTGATCAGTACATGAATGCCACTTGGCACACCAAATTTCGTTCTTCTAGGTTAAACTGTTCCTTTGCAGTAACCGTTTTCAGGTTTAGGTTTCACTCTGTTTTCTCCTATACGGATACATGTAGTTGGAACGCTAAATCAAACACGGTGTGTGCTAGCTCTTTGAAACTTGCACAATAATGTAGTTGCAAGTTCTATCGCTATGGTTTGTGTCCTATTGAAGTAGCCCCAAGCAGAGACTGACGAGAATCACTTTCATTGAAAGGGGTTGCCAGGCTTCCAAAAAACTGCGAGTTTCCTGAAATCTCTGCAAACATTTTTTTCACCCAATCTTGATGATACTTGCAGGTAGTGATCAGTACATGAATCCCACTTGGCACACCAAATTTTGTTCTTCTAGGTTAAACCGTTCCTTTGCAGTAACCATTTTCATGTTTAGGTTTCAATCTGTTTTCTCCTATACGGATACATGTAGTTGGAACTCTAAATCAAACACGGTGTGTGCTAGCTCTTTGAAACTTGCACAATAATGTAGTTCCAAGTTGTATCGCTATAGTTTGTGTCCTGTTGAAGTAGCCCCAAGCAGAGACTGACGAGAATCACTTTCATTGAAAGAGGTTGCCAAGCTTCCAAAAACTACGAGTTTCCTGAAAGCTCAGCAAATATTTTTTCACACAATCTTGATGATACTTCCATTTAATGATAAGCTCACCAATCCCACTTGGCTCACCAAATTTCGTTCTTCTAGGTTAAACCGTTCCTTTGCAGTAACCGTTTTCATGTTTAGGTTTCACTCTGTTTTCTCCTATATGGATACATGTATTGGAACTCTAATTCAAACACGGTTTGTGCTAGCTCTTTGTAACTTGGCACAATAATGTAGTTCCAAGTTGTATCGCTATGGTTTGTGTCCTATTGAAGTAGCCCCAAGCAGAGACTGACTAGAATCACTTTCATTGAAAGGGCTGCCAAGCTTCCAAAAAACTGCGAGTTTCCTGAAATCTCAGCAAACATTTTTTCACCCAATCTTGATGATACTTGCAGGTAATTTTCATTACACCAATCGCACTTGGCTCACCAAATTTCGTTCTTCTAGGTTAAACTGTTCCTTTGCAGTAACCGTTTTCATGTTTAGGTTTCACTCTTTTTTCTCCTATATGGATACATGTAGTTGGAACTCTAAATCAAACACGGTGTGTGCTAGCTCTTTGAAACTTGGCACAATAATGTAGTTCCAAGTTGTATCGCTATGTTTTGTGTCCTATTGAAGTAGCCCCAAGCAGAGACTGACGAGAATCACTTTCATTGAAAGAGGTTGCCAAGCTTCCAAAAAACTGCGAGTTTCCTGAAATCTCAACAAACATTTTTTCACCCAATCTTGACGATACTTCCATTTAATGATCAGTACACCAATCTCACTTGGCTCACCAAATTTCGTTCTTCTAGGTTAAACCGTTCCTTTGCAGTAACCGTTTTCATCTTTAGGTTTCATTCTGTTTTCTCCTATATGGATACATGTAGTTGGAACTCTAAATCAAACACGGTTTGTGCTAGCTCTTTGAAACTTGGCACAATAATGTAGTTTCATGTTCTATCGCTATGGTTTGTGTCCTATTGAAGAAGACCCAAGCAGACACTAAAGAGAAGCACTTTCATTGAAAGGGGTTTCCAAGCTTCCAAAAAACTGTGAGATTCCTGAAATCTCAGCAAACATTTTTTTCACCCAATCTTGATGATACTTCAATTTAATGATCAGTACACCAATCCCAATTGGCTCACCAAATTTTCGTTTTTCTAGGTTAAACCGTTCCTTTCCAGTAACCGTTTTCATATTTAGGTTTCACTCTGTTTCTCCTTTATGGTTACATGTAGTTGGAACTCTAAATCAAACATGGTTTGTGCTAGCTCTTTGAAACGTGGCACATTAATATAGTTCCAAGTTCTATCGCTATGGTTTGTGTCCTATTGAAGTACCCCCAAGCAGAGAATGACGAGAATCACTTTCATTGAAAGGGGTTGCCAAGCTTCCGAAAGACTATGAGTTTCCTGAAATCTTAGCAAATATTTTTTCACCCAATCTTGATGATACTTCCATTTAATGATCAGCAAACCAATCCCACTTGGCTCACCAAATTTCGTTCTTCTAGGTTAAACCGTTCCTTTGCAGTAACCGTTTTCATGTTTAGGTTTCACTCTGTTTTCTCCTATATGGATACATGTAGTTGGAACTCTAAATCAAACACGGTTTGTGCTAGCTTTTTGAAACTTGGCACAATAATGTAGTTTCAACTTCTATCGCTATGATTTGTGTCCTATGAAGTAGCCCCAAGCAGAGACTAATGAGAATCACTTTCATTGAAAGGGGTTGCCAAGCTTCCAGAAAACTGCGAGTTTCCTGAAATTTCAGCAAACATTTTTTCTCCCAATCTTGATGAAACTTCCATTTAATGATCAGCCCACCAATCCCAATTGGCTCACCAAATTTCGTTCTTCTAGGTTAAACCGTTCCTTTGCAGTAACCGTTTTCATGTTTAGGTTTCACTCTGTTTTCTCCTATATGGATACATGTAGTTGGAACTCTAAATCAAACACGGTTTGTGCTACTATTTGAAACTTGGCACATTAATGTAGTTCCAAGATCTATCACTATGGTTTGTGTCCTATTGAAGTAGCCCCAAGCCGAGACTGACGAGAATCACTTTCATTGAAAGGGTTGCCAAGCTTCCAAAAAACTGCGAGTTTCCTGAAATTTCAGCAAACATTTTTTCACCCAATCTGGATGATACTTGCAGGTAGTGATCAGTACATGAATCCCACTTGGCACACCAAATTTCGTTCTTCTAGGTTAAACCGTTCCTTTGCAGTAACCGTTTTCATGTTTAGGTTTCAATCTGTTTTCTCCTATACGGATACATGTAGTTGGAACTCTAAATCAAACACGGTGTGTGCTAGCTCTTTGAAACTTGCACAATAATGTAGTTCCAAGTTGTATCGCTATGGTTTGTGTCCTATTGAAGTAGCCCCAAGCAGAGACTGACGAGAATCACTTTCATTGATAGGGGTTGCCAAGCTTCCGAAAAACTATGAGTTTCCTGAAATCTTAGCAAATATTTTTTTCACCCAATCTTGATGATACTTCCATTTAAGGATCAGCCCACCAATCCCACTTGGCTCACCAAATTTCTTTCCTCTAGGTTAAACCGTTCCTTTGCAGTAACCGTTTTCATGTTTAGGTTTCACTCTGTTTTCTCCTATATGGATACATGTCGTTGGAACTCTAAATCAAACACGGTTTGTGCTAGCTCTTTGAAACTTGGCACAATAATGTAGTTCCAAGTTCTTTCACTATGGTTTTTGTCCTATTGAAGTAGCCCCAAGCAGAGACTGACGAGAATCACTTTCATTGAAAGGGGTTGCCAAGCTTTCAAAAAGTGTGAGTTTCCTGAAAACTCAGGAAACATTTTTTCACTCAGTCTTGATGATAGTTGCAGGTAGTAATCAGTACATGAATCCCACTTGGCACACCAAATTTCGTTCTTCTAGGTTAAACAGTTCTTTTGTAGTAACCGTTTTCATCTTTAGGTTTCACTCTATTTTCTCCTATATGGATACATGTAGTTGGAACTCTAAATCAAACACGGTGTGTGCTAGCTCTTTGAAACTTGGCACAATAATGTAGTTCCAAGTTGTATCGCTATGTTTTGTGTCCTATTGAAGTAGCCCCAAGCAGAGACTGACGAGAATCACTTTCATTGAAAGGGGTTGCCAAGCTTCCAAAAAACTGCGAGTTTCCTGAAATCTCAGCAAACATTTTTCCACCCAATCTGGATGATACTTGCAGGTAGTGATCAGTACATGAATCCCACTTGGCACACCAAATTTCGTTCTTCTAGGTTAAACCGTTCCTTTGCAGTAACCGTTTTCATGTTTAGGTTTCACTCTGTTTTCTCCTATACGGATACATGTAGTTGGAACTCTAAATCAAACACGGTGTGTGCTACCTCTTTGAAACTTGGCACATTAATGTAGTTCCAAGTTCTATCGCTATGTTTGTGTCCTATTGAAGTAGCCCCAAGCCGAGACTGACGAGAACCACTTTCATTGAAAGGGGTTGCCAAGCTTCCAAAAAACTTCGAGTTTCCTGAAATCTCAGCAAATATTTTTTCACCCAATCTTGATGATACTTGCAGGTAGTGATCAGTACATGAATGCCACTTGGCACACCAAATTTCGTTCTTCTAGGTTAAACCGTTAATTTGCTGTAACCGTTTTCATGTTTAGGTTTCACTCTGTTTTCTCCTATACGGATACATGTAGTTGGAACTCTAAATCAAACACGGTGTGTGCTAGCTCTTTGAAACTTGGCACAATAATGTAGTTCCAAGTTGTATCGCTATGGTTTGTGTCCTATTGAAGTAGCCCCAAGCAGAGACTGACGAGAATCACTTTCATTGAAAGAGGTTGCCAAGCTTCCAAAAAACTGCGAGTTTCCTGAAATCTCAGCAAACATTTTTTCACCTAATCTTGATGATACTTCCATTTAATGATCAGTACACCAATCTCACTTGGCTCACCAAATTTCGTTCTTCTAGTTTAAACCGTTCCTTTGCAGAAACCGTTTTCATGTTTAGGTTTCACTCTGTTTTCTCCTATATGGATACATGTATTTGGAACTCTAAATCAAACACGGTTTGTGCTAGCTCTTTGAAACTTGGCACAATAATGTAGTTTCAAGTTCTATCGCTATGGTTTGTGTCCTATTGAAGAAGACCCAAGGAGAGACTAAAGAGAATCACTTTCATTGAAAGGGGTTGCCAAGCTTCCAAAAAACTTTGAGATTCCTGAAATCTCAGCAAACATTTTTTCACCCAATCTTGATGATACTTCCATTTAATGATCAGTACACCAATCCCAATTGGCTCACCAAATTTCGTTCTTCTAGGTTAAACCGTTCGTTTGCAGTAACCGTTTTCATGTTTAGGTATCACTCTGTTTTCTCCTACATGGATACATGTAGTTGGAACTCTAAATCAAACACGGTTTGTGCTAGCTATTTGAAACTTGGCACAATAATGTAGTTCCAAGATCTATCGCTATGGTTTGTGTCCTATTGAAGTAGCCCCAAGCCGAGACTGACGAGAATCACTTTCATTGAAAGGGTTGCCAAGCTTCCAAAAAACTGCGAGTTTCCTGAAATCTCAGCAAACATTTTTTCACCCAATCTGGATGATACTTGCAGGTAGTGATCAGTACACGAATCCCACTTGGCACATCAACTATCGTTTTCTAGGTTAAACCGTTCCTTTGCAGTAACCGTTTTCATGTTTAGGTTTCACTCTGTTTTCTCCTATACGGATACATGTAGTTGGAACACTAAATCAAACACAGTGTCTGCTAGCTCTTTGAAACTTGCACAATAATGTAGTTCCAACTTGTATCGCTATGGTTTGTGTCCTATTGAAGTAGCCCCAAGCAGAGACTGACGAGAATCACTTTAATTGAAAGAGGTTGCCAAGCTTCCAAAAATGTATGAGGTTTCCTGAATTCTCAGCAAAACATTTTTTCACCCAATCTTGATTCCTTGCAGATAATGATCACTACACCAATCCCACTTGGCTCACCAAATTTCGTTCTTCTAGGTTAAACTGTTCTTTTGCAGTAACCGTTTTCATGTTTAGGATTCACTCTTTTTCTCCTATATGGATACATGTAGTTGGAACTCTAAATCAAACACGGTTTGTGCTAGCTCTTTGAAACTTGGCACAATAATGTAGTTCCAAGATCTATCGCTATGGTTTGTGTCTTATTGAAGTAGCCCCAAGCCGAGACTGACGAGAATCACGTTCATTGAAAGGGGATGCCAAGCTTCCAAAAACTTAGAGTTTCCTGAAATCTCAGCAAACATTTTTTCACCCAATCTTGATGATACTTGCAGGTAGTGATCAGTACATGAATCCCACTTGGCACACCAAATTTCGTTCTTCTAGGTTAAACCGTTCCTTTGCAGTAACCATTTTCATGTTTAGGTTTCAATCTGTTTTCTCCTATACGGATACATGTAGTTGGAACTCTAAATCAATCACGGTGTGTGCTAGCTCTTTGAAACTTGCACAATAATGTAGTTCCAAGTTGTATTGCTATGGTTTGTGTCCTATTGAAGTAGCCCCAAGCAGAGACTGACGAGAATCACTTTCATTGAAAGAGGATGCCAAGCTTCCAAAAAACTACGAGTTTTGTGAAATCTCAGCAAACATTTTTTCACCCAATCTTGATGATACTTCCATTTAAATGATCATCCCACCAATCCCACTTGGCTCACCAAATTTCGTTCTTCTAGGTTAAACCGTTCCTTTGCAGTAACCGTTTTTCATGTTTAGGTTTCACTCTGTTTTCTCCTATATGGATACATGTCGTTGGAACTCTAAATCAAACACGGTTTGTGCTAGCTCTTTGAAACTTGGCACAATAATGTAGTTCCAAGTTCTTTCACTATGGTTTTTGTCCTATTGAAGTAGCCCCAAGCAGAGACTGACGAGAATCACTTTCATTGAAAGGGGTTGCCAAGCTTTCAAAAAAGTGTGAGTTTCCTGAAAACTCAGGAAACATTTTTTCACTCAGTCTTGATGATAGTTGCAGGTAGTAATCAGTACATGAATCCCACTTGGCACACCAAATTTCGTTCTTCTAGGTTAAACAGTTCTTTTGTAGTAACCGTTTTCATCTTTAGGTTTCACTCTATTTTCTCCTATATGGATACATGTAGTTGGAACTCTAAATCAAACACGGTGTGTGCTAGCTCTTTGAAACCTTGGCACAATAATGTAGTTCCAAGTTGTATCGCTATGTTTTGTGTCCTATTGAAGTAGCCCCAAGCAGAGACTGACGAGAATCACTTTCATTGAAAGGGGTTGCCAAGCTTCCAAAAAACTGCGAGTTTCCTGAAATCTCAGCAAACATTTTTCCACCCAATCTGGATGATACTTGCAGGTAGTGATCAGTACATGAATCCCACTTGGCACACCAAATTTCGTTCTTCTAGGTTAAACCGTTCCTTTGCAGTAACCGTTTTCATGTTTAGGTTTCACTCTGTTTTCTCCTATACGGGATACATGTTAGTTGGAACTCTAATCAAACACGGTGTGTGCTACCTCTTTGAAACTTGGCACATTAATGTAGTTCCAAGTTCTATCGCTATGGTTTGTGTCCTATTGAAGTAGCCCCAAGCCGAGACTGACGAGAACCACTTTCATTGAAAGGGGTTGCCAAGCTTCCAAAAAACTTCGAGTTTCCTGAAATCTCAGCAAACATTTTTTCACCCAATCTTGATGATACTTGCAGGTAGTGATCAGTACATGAATGCCACTTGGCACACCAAATTTCGTTCTTCTAGGTTAAACCGTTAATTTGCTGTAACCGTTTTCATGTTTAGGTTTCACTCTGTTTTCTCCTATACGGATACATGTAGTTGGAACTCTAAATCAAACACGGTGTGTGCTAGCTCTTTGAAACTTGGCACAATAATGTAGTTCCAAGTTGTATCGCTATGGTTTGTGTCCTATTGAAGTAGCCCCAAGCAGAGACTGACGAGAATCACTTTCATTGAAAGAGGTTGCCAAGCTTCCAAAAAACTGCGAGTTTCCTGAAATCTCAGCAAACATTTTTTCACCTAAATCTTGATGATACTTCCATTTAATGATCAGTACACCAATCTCACTTGGCTCACCAAATTTCGTTCTTCTAGTTTAAACCGTTCCTTTGCAGAAACCGTTTTCATGTTTAGGTTTCACTCTGTTTTCTCCTATATGGATACATGTATTTGGAACTCTAAATCAAACACGGTTTGTGCTAGCTCTTTGAAACTTGGCACAATAATGTAGTTTCAAGTTCTATCGCTATGGTTTGTGTCCTATTGAAGAAGACCCAAGGAGAGACTAAAGAGAATCACTTTCAATTGAAAGGGGTTGCCAAGCTTCCAAAAAACTTTGAGATTCCTGAAATCTCAGCAAACCTTTTTTTCACCCAATCTTGATGATACTTCCATTTAATGATCAGTACACCAATCCCAATTGGCTCACCAAATTTCGTTCTTCTAGGTTAAACCGTTCGTTTGCAGTAACCGTTTTCATGTTTAGGTATCACTGTTTTCTCCTACATGGATACATGTAGTTGGAACTCTAAATCAAACACGGTTTGTGCTAGCTATTTGAAACTTGGCACAATAATGTAGTTCCAAGATCTATCGCTATGGTTTGTGTCCTATTGAAGTAGCCCCAAGCCGAGACTGACGAGAATCACTTTCATTGAAAGGGGTTGCCAAGCTTCAAAAAACTGCGAGTTTCCTGAAATCTCAGAAAACATTTTTTCACCCAATCTGGATGATACTTGCAGGTAGTGATCAGTACACGAATCACACTTGGCACATCAACTATCGTTTTCTAGGTTAAACCGTTCCTTTGCAGTAACCGTTTTCATGTTTAGGTTTCACTCTGTTTTCTCCTATACGGATACATGTAGTTGGAACACTAAATCAAACACAGTGTCTGCTAGCTCTTTGAAACTTGCACAATAATGTAGTTCCAACTTGTATCGCTATGGTTTGTGTCCTATTGAAGTAGCCCCAAGCAGAGACTGACGAGAATCACTTTAATTGAAAGAGGTTGCCAAGCTTCCAAAAAAGTATGAGTTTCCTGAATTCTCAGCAAACATTTTTTCACCCAATCTTGATGATCCTTGCAGATAATGATCACTACACCAATCCCACTTGGCTCACCAAATTTCGTTTCTTCTAGGTTAAACTGTTCTTTTGCAGTAACCGTTTCATGTTTAGGATTCACTCTTTTTCTCCTATATGGATACATGTAGTTGGAACTCTAAATCAAACACGGTTTGTGCTAGCTCTTTGAAACTTGGCACAATAATGTAGTTCCAAGATCTATCGCTATGGTTTGTGTCTTATTGAAGTAGCCCCAAGCCGAGACTGACGAGAATCACGTTCATTGAAAGGGGATGCCAAGCTTCCAAAAAACTTTAGAGTTTCCTGAAATCTCAGCAAACATTTTTTCACCCAATCTTGATGATACTTGCAGGTAGTGATCAGTACATGAATCCCACTTGGCACACCAAATTTCGTTCTTCTAGGTTAAACCGTTCCTTTGCAGTAACCATTTTCATGTTTAGGTTTCAATCTGTTTTCTCCTATACGGATACATGTAGTTGGAACTCTAAATCAATCACGGTGTGTGCTAGCTCTTTGAAACTTGCACAATAATGTAGTTCCAAGTTGTTATTGCTATGGTTTGTGTCCTATTGAAGTAGCCCCAAGCAGAGACTGACGAGAATCACTTTCATTGAAAGAGGATGCCAAGCTTCCAAAAAACTACGAGTTTTGTGAAATCTCAGCAAACATTTTTTCACCCAATCTTGATGATACTTCCATTTAATGATCATCCCACCAATCCCACTTGGCTCACCAAATTTCGTTCTTCTAGGTTAAACCGTTCGTTTGCAGTAACCGTTTTCATGTTTAGGTATCACTCTGTTTTCTCCTATATGGATAAATGTAGTTGGAACACTAAATCAAAACACGGTTTGTGCTAGCTCTTTGAAACTTGGCACAATAATGTAGTTCCTAGATCTATCGCTTTGGTTTGTGTCCTATTTAAGTAGCCCCAAGCAGAGACTGACGAGAATCACTTTCATTGAAAGAGGTTGCCAAGCTTCCAAAAAACTGCGAGTTTCCTGAAATTCAGCAAACATTTTTTCACCTAATCTTGATGATACTTCCATTTAATGATCAGTACACCAATCTCACTTGGCTCACCAAATTTCGTTCTTCTAGTTTAAACCGTTCCTTTGCAGAAACCGTTTTCATGTTTAGGTTTCACTCTGTTTTCTCCTATATGGATACATGTATTTGGAACTCTAAATCAAACACGGTTTGTGCTAGCTCTTTGAAACTTGGCACAATAATGTAGTTTCAAGTTCTATCGCTATGGTTTGTGTCCTATTGAAGAAGACCCAAGGAGAGACTAAAGAGAATCACTTTCATTGAAAGGGGTTGCCAAGCTTCCAAAAAACTTGAGATTCCTGAAATCTCAGCAAACATTTTTTCACCCAATCTTGATGATACTTCCATTTAATGATCAGTACACCAATCCCAATTGGCTCACCAAATTTCGTTCTTCTAGGTTAAACCGTTCGTTTGCAGTAACCGTTTTCATGTTTAGGTATCACTGTTTTCTCCTACATGGATACATGTAGTTGGAACTCTAAATCAAAACACGGTTTGTGCTAGCTATTTGAAACTTGGCACAATAATGTAGTTCCAAGATCTATCGCTATGGTTTGTGTCCTATTGAAGTAGGCCCCAAGCCGAGACTGACGAGAATCACTTCATTGAAAGGGGTTGCCAAGCTTCCAAAAACTGCGAGTTTCCTGAAATCTCAGAAAACATTTTTTCACCCAATCTGGATGATACTTGCAGGTAGTGATCAGTACACGAATCACACTGGCACATCAACATCGTTTTCTAGGTTAAACCGTTCCTTTGCAGTAACCGTTTTCATGTTTAGGTTTCACTCTGTTTTCTCCTATACGGATACATGTAGTTGGAACACTAATCAAACACAGTGTCTGCTAGCTCTTTGAAACTTGCACAATAATGTAGTTCCAACTTGTATCGCTATGGTTTGTGTCCTATTGAAGTAGCCCCAAGCAGAGACTGACGAGAATCACTTTAATTGAAAGAGGTTGCCAAGCTTCCAAAAAAGTATGAGTTTCCTGAATTCTCAGCAAACATTTTTTCACCCAATCTTGATGATCCTTGCAGATAATGATCACTACACCAATCCCACTTGGCTCACCAAATTTCGTTCTTCTAGGTTAAACTGTTCTTTTGCAGTAACCGTTTTCATGTTTAGGATTCACTCTTTTTCTCCTATATGGATACATGTAGTTGGAACTCTAAATCAAACACGGTTTGTGCTAGCTCTTTGAAACTTGGCACAATAATGTAGTTCCAAGATCTATCGCTATGGTTTGTGTCCTATTGAAGTAGCCCCAAGCCGAGACTGACGAGAATCACTTTCATTGAAAGGGGTTGCCAAGCTTCCAAAAAACTGCGAGTTTCCTGAAATCTCAGCAAACATTTTTTCACCCAATCTGGATGATACTTGCAGGTAGTGATCAGTACACGAATCCCACTTGGCACATCAACTATCGTTTTCTAGGTTAAACCGTTCCTTTGCAGTAACCGTTTTCATGTTTAGGTTTCACTCTGTTTTTCTCCTATACGGATACATGTAGTTGGAACACTAAATCAAAACACAGTGTCTGCTAGCTCTTTGAAACTTGCACAATAATGTAGTTCCAACTTGTATCGCTATGGTTTGTGTCCTATTGAAGTAGCCCCAAGCAGAGACTGACGAGAATCACTTTAATTGAAAGAGGTTGCCAAGCTTCCAAAAATGTATGAGTTTCCTGAATTCTCAGCAAACATTTTTTCACCCAATCTTGATGATCCTTGCAGATAATGATCACTACACCAATCCCACTTGGCTCACCAAAATTTCGTTCTTCTAGGTTAAACTGTTTCTTTGCAGTAACCGTTTTCATGTTTAGGATTCACTCTTTTTCTCCTATATGGATACATGTTAGTTGGAACTCTAAATCAAACACGGTTTTGTGCTAGCTCTTTGAAACTTGGCACAATAATGTAGTTCCAAGATCTATCGCTATGGTTTGTGTCTTATTGAAGTAGCCCCAAGCCGAGATTGACGAGAATCACGTTCATTGAAAGGGGATGCCAAGCTTCCAAAAAACTTAGAGTTTCCTGAAATCTCAGCAAACATTTTTTCACCCAATCTTGATGATACTTGCAGGTAGTGATCAGTACATGAATCCCACTTGGCACACCAAATTTCGTTCTTCTAGGTTAAACCGTTCCTTTGCAGTAACCATTTTCATGTTTAGGTTTCAATCTGTTTTCTCCTATACGGATACATGTAGTTGGAACTCTAAATCAATCACGGTGTGTGCTAGCTCTTTGAAACTTGTACAATAATGTAGTTCCAAGTTGTATTGCTATGGTTTTGTGTCCTATTGAAGTAGCCCCAAGCAGAGACTGACGAGAATCACTTTCATTGAAAGAGGATGCCAAGCTTCCAAAAAACTACGAGTTTTGTGAAATCTCAGCAAACATTTTTTCACCCAATCTTGATGATACTTCCATTTAATGATCATCCCACCAATCCCACTTGGCTCACCAAATTTCGTTCTTCTAGGTTAAACCGTTCTTTGCAGTAACCGTTTTCATGTTTAGGTTTCACTCTGTTTTCTCCTATATGGATACATGTCGTTGGAACTCTAAATCAAACACGGTTTGTGCTAGCTCTTTGAAACTTGGCACAATAATGTAGTTCCAAGTTCTTTCACTATGGTTTTTGTCCTATTGAAGTAGCCCCAAGCAGAGACTGACGAGAATCACTTTCATTGAAAGGGGTTGCCAAGCTTTCAAAAAACTGTGAGTTTCCTGAAAACTCAGGAAACATTTTTTCACTCAGTCTTGATGATAGTTGCAGGTAGTAATCAGTACATGAATCCCACTTGGCACACAAATTTCGTTCTTCTAGGTTAAACAGTTCTTTTGTAGTAACCGTTTTCATCTTTAGGTTTCACTCTATTTTCTCCTATATGGATACATGTAGTTGGAACTCTAAATCAAACACGGTGTGTGCTAGCTCTTTGAAACTTGGCACAATAATGTAGTTCCAAGTTGTATCGCTATGTTTTGTGTCCTATTGAAGTAGCCCAAGCAGAGACTGACGAGAATCACTTTCATTGAAAGGGTTGCCAAGCTTCCAAAAAACTGCGAGTTTCCTGAAATCTCAGCAAACATTTTTCCACCCAATCTGGATGATACTTGCAGGTAGTGATCAGTACATTGAATCCCACTTGGCACACCAAATTTCGTTCTTCTAGGTTAAACCGTTCCTTTGCAGTAACCGTTTTCATGTTTAGGTTTCACTCTGTTTTCTCCTATACGGATACATGTAGTTGGAACTCTAAATCAAACACGGTGTGTGCTACCTCTTTGAAACTTGGCACATTAATGTAGTTCCAAGTTCTATCGCTATGGTTTGTGTCCTATTGAAGTAGCCCCAAGCCGAGACTGACGAGAACCACTTTCATTGAAAGGGGTTGCCAAGCTTCCAAAAAACTTCGAGTTTCCTGAAATCTCAGCAAACATTTTTTCACCCAATCTTGATGATACTTGCAGGTAGTGATCAGTACATGAATGCCACTTGGCACACCAAATTTCGTTCTTCTAGGTTAAACCGTTAATTTGCTGTAACCGTTTTCATGTTTAGGTTTCACTCTGTTTTCTCCTATACGGATACATGTAGTTGGAACTCTAAATCAAACACGGTGTGTGCTAGCTCTTTGAAACTTGGCACAATAATGTAGTTCCAAGTTGTATCGCTATGGTTTGTGTCCTATTGAAGTAGCCCCAAGCAGAGACTGACGAGAATCACTTTCATTGAAAGAGGTTGCCAAGCTTCCAAAAAACTGCGAGTTTCCTGAAATCTCAGCAAACATTTTTCACCTAATCTTGATGATACTTCCATTTAATGATCAGTACACCAATCTCACTTGGCTCACCAAATTTCGTTCTTCTAGTTTAAACCGTTCCTTTGCAGAAACCGTTTTCATGTTTAGGTTTCACTCTGTTTTCTCCTATATGGATACATGTATTTGGAACTCTAAATCAAACACGGTTTGTGCTAGCTCTTTGAAACTTGGCACAATAATGTAGTTTCAAGTTCTATCGCTATGGTTTGTGTCCTATTGAAGAAGACCCAAGGAGAGACTAAAGAGAATCACTTTCATTGAAAGGGGTTGCCAAGCTTCCAAAAAACTTTGAGATTCCTGAAATCTCAGCAACATTTTTTCACCAATCTTGATGATACTTCCATTTAATGATCAGTACACCAATCCCAATTGGCTCACCAAATTTCGTTCTTCTAGGTTAAACCGTTCGTTTGCAGTAACCGTTTTCATGTTTAGGTATCACTGTTTTCTCCTACATGGATACATGTAGTTGGAACTCTAAATCAAACACGGTTTTGTGCTAGCTATTTGAAACTTGGCACAATAATGTAGTTCCAAGATCTATCGCTATGGTTTGTGTCCTATTGAAGTAGCCCCAAGCCGAGACTGACGAGAATCACTTTCATTGAAAGGGGTTGCCAAGCTTCCAAAAAACTGCGAGTTTCCTGAAATCTCAGAAAACATTTTTTCACCCAATCTGGATGATACTTGCAGGTAGTGATCAGTACACGAATCACACTTGGCACATCAACTATCGTTTTCTAGGTTAAACCGTTCCTTTGCAGTAACCGTTTTCATGTTTAGGTTTCACTCTGTTTTCTCCTATACGGATACATGTAGTTGGAACACTAAATCAAAACACAGTGTCTGCTAGCTCTTTGAAACTTGCACAATAATGTAGTTCCAACTTGTATCGCTATGGTTTGTGTCCTATTGAAGTAGCCCCAAGCAGAGACTGACGAGAATCACTTTAATTGAAGAGGTTGCCAAGCTTCAAAAAAGTATGAGTTTCCTGAATTCTCAGCAAACATTTTTTCACCCAATCTTGATGATCCTTGCAGATAATGATCACTACACAATCCCACTTGGCTCACCAAATTTCGTTCTTCTAGGTTAAACTGTTCTTTTGCAGTAACCGTTTTCATGTTTAGGATTCACTCTTTTTCTCCTATATGGATACATGTAGTTGGAACTCTAAATCAAACACGGTTTGTGCTAGCTCTTTGAAACTTGGCACAATAATGTAGTTCCAAGATCTATCGCTATGGTTTGTGTCTTATTGAAGTAGCCCCAAGCCGAGACTGACGAGAATCACGTTCATTGAAAGGGATGCCAAGCTTCCAAAAAACTTAGAGTTTCCTGAAATCTCAGCAAACATTTTTTTCACCCAATCTTGATGATACTTGCAGGTAGTGATCAGTACATGAATCCCACTTGGGCACACAAATTTCGTTCTTCTAGGTTAAACCGTTCCTTTGCAGTAACCATTTTCATGTTTAGGTTTTCAATCTGTTTTCTCCTATACGGATACATGTAGTTGGAACTCTAAATCAATCACGGTGTGTGCTAGCTCTTTGAAACTTGCACAATAATGTAGTTCCAAGTTGTATTGCTATGGTTTGTGTCCTATTGAAGTAGCCCCAAGCAGAGACTGACGAGAATCACTTTCATTGAAAGAGGATGCCAAGCTTCCAAAAAACTACGAGTTTTGTGAAATCTCAGCAAACATTTTTTCACCCAATCTTGATGATACTTCCATTTAATGATCATCCCACCAATCCCACTTGGCTCACCAAATTTCGTTCTTCTAGGTTAAACCGTTCGTTTGCAGTAACCGTTTTCATGTTTAGGTATCACTCTGTTTTCTCCTATATGGATAAATGTAGTTGGAACACTAAATCAAACACGGTTTGTGCTAGCTCTTTGAAACTTGGCACAATAATGTAGTTCCTAGATCTATCGCTTTGGTTTGTGTCCTATTTAAGTAGCCCCAAGCAGAGACTGACGAGAATCACTTTCATTGAAAGAGGTTGCCAAGCTTCCAAAAAACTGCGAGTTTCCTGAAATCTCAGCAAACATTTTTTCACCTAATCTTGATGATACTTCCATTTAATGATCAGTACACCAATCTCACTTGGCTCACCAAATTTCGTTCTTCTAGTTTAAACCGTTCCTTTGCAGAAACCGTTTTCATGTTTAGGTTTCACTCTGTTTTCTCCTATATGGATACATGTATTTGGAACTCTAAATCAAACACGGTTTGTGCTAGCTCTTTGAAACTTGGCACAATAATGTAGTTTCAAGTTCTATCGCTATGGTTTGTGTCCTATTGAAGAAGACCCAAGGAGAGACTAAAGAGAATCACTTTCATTGAAAGGGGTTGCCAAGCTTCCAAAAAACTTTGAGATTCCTGAAATCTCAGCAAACATTTTTTCACCCAATCTTGATGATACTTCCATTTAATGATCAGTACACCAATCCCAATTGGCTCACCAAATTTCGTTCTTCTAGGTTAAACCGTTCGTTTGCAGTAACCGTTTTCATGTTTAGGTATCACTGTTTTCTCCTACATGGATACATGTAGTGGAACTCTAAATCAAACACGGTTTGTGCTAGCTATTTTGAAACTTGGCACAATAATGTAGTTCCAAGATCTATCGCTATGGTTTGTGTCCTATTGAAGTAGCCCCAAGCCGAGACTGACGAGAATCACTTTCATTGAAGGGGTTGCCAAGCTTCCAAAAAACTGCGAGTTTCCTGAAATCTCAGAAAACATTTTTTCACCCAATCTGGATGATACTTGCAGGTAGTGATCAGTACACGAATCACACTTGGCACATCAACTATCGTTTTCTAGGTTAAACCGTTCCTTTGCAGTAACCGTTTTCATGTTTAGGTTTCACTCTGTTTTCTCCTATACGGATACATGTAGTTGGAACACTAAATCAAACACAGTGTCTGCTAGCTCTTTGAAACTTGCACAATAATGTAGTTCCAACTTGTATCGCTATGGTTTGTGTCCTATTGAAGTAGCCCCAAGCAGAGACTGACGAGAATCACTTTAATTGAAAGAGGTTGCCAAGCTTCCAAAAAAGTATGAGTTTCCTGAATTCTCAGCAAACATTTTTTCACCCAATCTTGATGATCCTTGCAGATAATGATCACTACACCAATCCCACTTGGCTCACCAAATTTCGTTCTTCTAGGTTAAACTGTTCTTTTGCAGTAACCGTTTTCATGTTTAGGATTCACTCTTTTTCTCCTATATGGATACATGTAGTTGGAACTCTAATCAAACACGGTTTGTGCTAGCTCTTTGAAACTTGGCACAATAATGTAGTTCCAAGATCTATCGCTATGGTTTGTGTCTTATTGAAGTAGCCCCAAGCCGAGACTGACGAGAATCACGTTCATTGAAAGGGGATGCCAAGCTTCCAAAAAACTTAGAGTTTCCTGAAATCTCAGCAAACATTTTTTCACCCAATCTTGATGATACTTGCAGGTAGTGATCAGTACATGAATCCCACTTGGCACACCAAATTTCGTTCTTCTAGGTTAAACCGTTCCTTTGCAGTAACCATTTTCATGTTTAGGTTTCAATCTGTTTTCTCCTATACGGATACATGTAGTTGGAACTCTAAATCAATCACGGTGTGTGCTAGCTCTTTGAAACTTGCACAATAATGTAGTTCCAAGTTGTATTGCTATGGTTTGTGTCCTATTGAAGTAGCCCCAAGTAGAGACTGACGAGAATCACTTTCATTGAAAGAGGATGCCAAGCTTCCAAAAAACTACGAGTTTTGTGAAATCTCAGCAAACATTTTTTCACCCAATCTTGATGATACTTCCATTTAATGATCATCCCACCAATCCCACTTGGCTCACCAAATTTCGTTCTTCTAGGTTAAACCGTTCGTTTGCAGTAACCGTTTCCATGTTTAGGTATCACTCTGTTTTCTCCTATATGGATAAATGTAGTTGGAACACTAAATCAAACACGGTTTGTGCTAGCTCTTTGAAACTTGGCACAATAATGTAGTTCCTAGATCTATCGCTTTGGTTTGTGTCCTATTTAAGTAGCCCCAAGCAGAGACTGACGAGAATCACTTTCATTGAAAGGGGTTGCCAAACTTTCAAAAAACTGTGAGTTTCCTGAAAACTCAGGAAACATTTTTTCACTCAGTCTTGATGATAGTTGCAGGTAGTAATCAGTACATGAATCCCACTTGGCACACCAAATTTCGTTCTTCTAGGTTAAACAGTTCTTTTGTAGTAACCGTTTTTCATCTTTAGGTTTCACTCTATTTTCTCCTATATGGATACAGTAGTTGGAACTCTAAATCAAACACGGTTTGTGCTAGCTCTTTAAAGCTTGGCACAATAATGTAGTTCCAAGTTGTATCGCTATGGTTTGTGTCCTATTGAAGTAGCCACAAGCAGAGACTGACGAGAATCACTTTCATTGAAAGGGGTTGCCAAGCTTCCAAAAAACTGCGAGTTTCCTGAATCTCAGCAAACATTTTTCCACCCAATCTTGATGATACTTCCATTAATGATCAGTACACCAATCTCACTTGGCTCACCAAATTTCGTTCTTCTAGGTTAAACCGTTCCTTTGCAGTAACCGTTTTCATCTTTAGGTTTCTCTCTGTTTTCTCCTATATGGATACATGTAGTTGGAACTCTAAATCAAACACGGTTTGTGCTAGCTCTTTGAAACTTGGAACAATAATGTAGTTCTAAGTTCTATCGCTATGGTTTGTGTCCTATTAAGTAGCCCCAAGCAGAGACTGACGAGAATCACTTTCATTGAAAGAGGTTGCCAAGCTTCCAAAAAACTACGAGTTTCCTGAAATCTCAGCAAAAATTTTTCACCCAATCTTGATAATACTTGCAGGTAATGATCAGTACACCAATCCCACTTGGCTCACCAAATTTCGTTCTTCTAGGTTAAACTGTTCCTTGCAGTAACCGTTTTCATGTTTAGGATTCACTCTGATTTCTCCTATATGGATACATGTAGTTGGAACTCTAAATCAAACACGGTTTGTGCTAGCTATTTGAAACTTGGCACAATAATGTAGTTCCAAGATCTATCTCTATGGTTTGTGTCCCTATTGAAGTAGCACCAAGCCGAAACTGACGAGAACCACTTTCATTGAAAGGGGTTGCCAAGCTTCCAAAAAACTTCGAGTTTCCTGAAATCTCAGCAAACATTTTTTCACCCAATCTTGATGATACTTGCAGGTAGTGATCAGTACTTGAATACCACTTGGCACAACAAATTTCCTTCTTCTAGGTTAAACCGTTAATTTGCAGTAACCGTTTTCCATGTTTAGGTTCACTCTGTTTTCTCCTATACCGATACATGTAGTGGAACTCTAAATCAAACACGGTGTGTGCTAGCTCTTTGAAACTTGGCACAATAATGTAGTTCCAAGTTGTATCGCTATGGTTTGTGTCCTATTGAAGTAGCCCCAAGCAGAGACTGACGAGAATCACTTTCATTGAAAGAGGTTGCTAAGCTTCCAAAAAACTGCGAGTTTCCTGCAATTTCAGCAAACATTTTTTTCACCCAATCTTGATGATAGTTCCATTTTATGATCAGTACACCAATCCCACATGGCTCAGCAAATTTCATTCTTCTAATTTAAACCGTTCCTTTGCAGTAACCGTTTTCATGTTTAGGTTTCACTCTGTTTTCTCCTATACGGATACATGTAGTTGGAACTCTAAATCAAAACCGGTTTGTGCAAGCTCTTTGAAACTTGGCACAATAATGGAGTTCCAAGTTGTATTGCTATGGTTTGTGTCCTATTGAAGTAGCACCAAGCAGAAGACGACGAGAATCACTTTCATTGAAAGAGGTTGCCAAGCTTCCAAAAAACTGCGAGTTTCCTGAAATCTCAGCAAACATTTTTTCACCCAATCTTGATGATACTTCCATTTAATGATCAGTACACGAATCTCACTTGGCTCACCAATTTTCGTTAGTCTAGGTTAAACCGTTCCTTTGCAGTAACCGTTTTCATCTTTAGGTTTCATTTCTGTTTACTCCTATATGAATACATGTAGTTGGAACTCTAAATCAAACACGGTTTGTGCTAGCTCTTTGAAACTTGGCACAAGAATGTAGTTCCAAGTTCTATCACTATGGTTTGTGTCCTATTGAAGTAGCCCCAAGCTGAGACTGACGAGAATCACTTTCATTGAAAGGGGTTGCCAAGCTTCCAAAAAACTACGAGTTTCCTGAAATCTCAGCAAACATTTTTCACCCAATCTTGATGATACTTCCATTTAATGATCAGTACACCAACCCCAATTGGCTCACCAAATTTTCGATCTTCTAGGTTAAACCGTTCCTTAGCAGTAACCTTTTCATGTTTAGGTTTCACTCTGTTTTCTCCTATATGGATACATGTAGTTGGAACTCTAAATCAAACATGGTTTTTGCTTGCTCTTTGAAACTTGGCACAATAATGTAGTTCCAAGTTCTAACGCTGTGGTTTGTGTCCTATTGAAGTAGCCCTAAGCAGAGACGGACGAGAATCACTTTCATTGAAAGGGGTTGCCAAGCTTCCGAAAAACTATGAGTTTCCTGAAATCTTAGCAAATATGTTTTCACCCAATCTTGATGATACTTCCATTTAATGATCAGCCCACCAATCCCACTTGGCTCACCAATTTCGTTCCTCTAGGTTAAACCGTTCCTTTGCAGTAACCGTTTCATGTTTAGGTTTCACTCTGTTTTCTCCTATATGGATACATGTAGTTGGAACTCTACATCAAACACGGTTTGTGCTAGCTCTTTGAAACTTGGCACAATAATGTAGTTCCAAGTTCTATCGCTATGGTTTGTGTCCTATTGAAGTAGCTCCAAGCAGAGACTGACGAGAATCACTTTCATTGAAAGGGGTTGCCAAGCTTCCTAAAACTACGAGTTTCCAGAAATCTCAGCAAACATTTTTTCACCCAATCTTGATGATACTTGCAGGTAATGATCAGTACACAAGTTCCACTTTGCTCACCAAATTTCGTTCTTCTAGGTTAAACAGTTCCTTTGCAGTAACCGTTTTCATGTTTAGGTTCACTCCGTTTTCTCCTATACGGATACATGTAGTTGGAACTCTAAATCAAACACGGTTTGTGCTAGCTCTTTGAAACTTGGCACAATAATGTAGTTCCAAGTTCTATCGCTATGGTTTGTGTTCTATTGAAGTAGCCCCAAGCAGAGACTGACAAGAATCACTTTCATTGAAAGGGGTTGCCAAGCTTCCAAAAAACTGCGAGTTTTCCTGAAATCTCAGCAAACATTTTTTCACCCAATCTTGATGATGTTTCCATTTAATGATCAGCTCACCAATCCCACTTGGCTCACCAAATTTCGTTCTTCTAGATTAAACCATTCCTTTCCAGTAACCGTTTTCATGTTTAGGTTTCACTCTGTTTCTCCTATATGGATACATGTAGTTGGAACTCTAAATCAAACATGTTTTGTGCTAGATCTTTGAAACTCGGCACAATAATGTAGTTCCAAGTTCTATCGCTATGGTTTGTGTCCTATTGAAGTAGCCCCAAGCAGAGACTGACGAGAATCACTTTCATTGAGAGGGGTTCCCAAGCTTCCAAAAAATTACGAGTTTCCTGAAATCTCAGCAAACATTTTTTCACCCAATCTTGATGATACTTCCATTTAATGATCAGCCCACCAATCCCAATTGGCTCACCAAATTTCGTTTTTCTAGGTTAAACCGTTCCTTTGCAGGAACCGTTTTCATGTTTAGGTTTCACTCAGTTTTCTCCTATATGGATACATGTAGTTGGAACTCTAAATCAAACACGGTTTTTGCTACTTCCTTGAAACTAGGCACAATAATGTAGTTCCAAGTTTTATCGCTATGGATTGTGTCCTATTGAGGTAGTACCAAGCAGATACTGACGACAATCACTTTCATTGAAAGGGGTTGCCAAGCTTCCAAAAAACTACGAGTTTCCTGAAATCTCAGCAAACCTTTTTTCACCCATCTTGATGATACTTCCATTTAATGATCAGAGAACCAATCCCACTTGGCTCACCAAATTTCGTTCTTCTAGGTTAAACCATTCTTTGCAGTAACCGTTTTCATGTTTAGGTTTCACTCTGTTTTCTCCTATATGGATACATGTAGTTGGAACTCTAATCAAACACGGTTTGTGGTAGCTCTTTGAAACTTTGCACAATAATGTAGTTCCAAGTTCTATCACTATGGTTTGTGTCCCATTTAAAGCCCCAAGCAGAGACTGACGAGAATCACTTTCCATTG